>NC_092128.1:84674289-84977319 GCF_043159975.1 Macaca nemestrina | reverse complement strand
CTTCCAAATAAAGCTTAGTTTATTTTAAAGCCAAATGAAAGCTAATATTTGCATATTAGTAATGATCCTACTAGGAAACAAACATTCAAGTTAGAATAACTTAAGAAGGATTTATTTACAAAGGTAGTTATTATTATAAAAGTATGGGCAGGATCATGGATTCAGACGCAATAAAGTGCCACCACCTAGACTTCAATGGACAAAGAAAGAAAAAGATAAAAAGTGAGAAAGACGGAGACTCAAGTGTCTGCAGGAGAGCCTAACTTTCTATCAAGCACCAGTCCATTCATTAAGCCCATGGTGACCTCACAGGAAAAGTGTAAGGGACTAGATAGTTTAAGCTCCATGTGGAAAATATTCATACAGATCTATATGTGGAAGAATGATTTTTTTTCACTTGCATCTCACTTTTAGCTTAATTTGAGGCCTGTTCTCCTTCTCATGTATGTTCTAGTCTTTTTTTTTTAATTTCCCATATAACTGGTCAGCATAAAACTTTTATATAAACCTGGTATAATTACTCATTTCAAAAGTTTACAGTGGTCTTAGAGCTTTGGAATAGTTGAGAACACTGGTCCAGATAAACAACCAAGAATATTTGTGATTTTTTTTCTTTAATGTTACTAAAAATGGAAAAAGTGAAATTATAGAGATTGCAACTGGAATAAGGTACTAGCTTCAGAGATTTGGAGTCTAGGAAAAAAAGCCATGTCTCAAGGAAGCAAACAAAAATACAAACATTAAATTAAAATAAAGGTAGAGGAAAGTAGTGAACAATTGTTCACAATTATATAAAGTATTACTAAAAAATATATTACTTATAGACAAAACTGAATTATTCTCAATTAAAAATTTTAATATCTAAATAGGACTTTAGAATACTTAGGCATCTGCTTTAGATACACTCTGGATCTCTAGGGGCTCCTTAGAGACTAGATTCTCTGGCCCTTTCTCTTGTCATTCAATGTGAAGGCCGGGGAATGAAGTGGCTTTCTCAATCCATAAGTTTTCATTCAGTGTGTGAGATGAAATGAGATTCTAACTTAGAGGTTCAGAAGAACTTTTAAAACTATATATTTCTACATTTTTCTTGTATAATATACTACATAAAATCTGATAAACTGTATAGAAAATAGATTGCTGGAAAGAAACAAAAAATCATTCATAATTCCAACTACCAAAGGCAATGATCACCAACACATTAGTATAAGTCCTGTAAAAGACCTTTAAGTTATTTTAAGAACACACACACCTCTCTCCCCACCCACACATACACATACACATTGAAAAAAGAGGAAACTTGCTATATGCTTCTCTTTTTTTTTTTTTTTCTGAGACGGAGTCTTGCTCTGTCACCCAGACTGGAGTATAATGTTGCAATCTCGGCTTACTGCAACCTCCACCTCCCAGGTTCAAGCGATTCTCCTGCGTCTACCTCCCGAGTAGCTGGGATTACAGGTGCCCACCACTGCACCCTGCTAATTTTTGTATTTTTAGTAGACATGGGGTTTCACCATGTTGGCCAGGCTGGTTTCAAACTCCTGACCTCAGGTAATCCACCCACCTCGGCCTCCCAAAGTGCTGGGATTACAGGCGTGAGCCACCATGCCCAGCCTGCTATATGCATTTTCATAGTCACCTTTTTATTCTATAATTTAGGTTCATAATAATATTTAAACCAAATTTATTACTCGTGACATATAACAGTACACTAGTGTGACCTTGAAAGTCCAAAAAAATCTTAGACATGACTGAGAGTTGAGTAATATTTACTGATATTTACCAGTGTCATTTTATTTCTTCTCTAACCACATTCCTTATCTCCACTTCTGTCCCGATTAAAAAGTTAAAGTAGAAAAATTTAAATTATTTTTTCTTATTATTCTATTTCATAATGTGTTCATACTATTTCCTTAATGGCATTTGTTATATTTTACAATTGTATATCTTAGTTTTTGTTTTAAATTTGTTATACTCATTAACAGTAAACTCCAGGAAGGCAAGAATGTTATCTGCTTATTTTCAACTCTTTAAAGTTCTAACATAAAACTTGACATATAGTAAGAGCTTTGTAACTGTTTGTGAATGAATCTGAAAATTAATCTGCTTAACGAAACAATATCCAGGCCATATATACAAAGTGGCAGACATACAGAGAGAAACATGCTTAACATTGTATAAATAAATATTTTTTAAATGTTTGACTTTTGTGAATAAAATACATAGCTTTCAAATCTTGTTTTTTCCATTTACATATAATTTCATTGCACAGAGAAGTAACACTGGTTACTAATTACACTTCTAGTTACTGTTATTATCTTGGAGCTCAAATCCTAAATCAGAATGGCTGATTGCAAATCCCACCTCAACCATGAATTAATTAGGCCAGTTACTTAACTCTGTGTCTCAGTTACCCCATCAGCAAAATAAAGGTAATACCAGTAGCCACCTTATGAAAGTAATTGAAGATTAAATGAGATAAAACGTATAAAACACTTGTATGCTAATTGTACTTATTATATATTAGTAGTTATTTTTACTATTATTACATCTTTATTATTATTTGGAATACATCTGCATGACATAGACTTTTATGAAATTTGAAAGGGAGTGTACATGTAAGTGATGGAAGAGGAAGAATGAATAATATTTATTCTTACTATGGGGCCCTGCATTTTGTGGGGCACTTTATAAATACCTTACCTCTATTTTACCCTTGAGAATAATGTGACTTGAAAACCTTAATTTTCTCCCAGGTTCATCATTAATCACCTTGACGCACATGCATGCCTATACTACAGGTTCCTTTCTTATGGGATTGTTTATATTTGCCCTAGATTGCCATATTCTTCCTGTTTATTCTGTATGAGAAATCTCACTGCATCTCTCAGCCACCAGGCAAGAGTCCACGTTTTTCTCAAGACCACTTAACTGTTGCCTCCGGTCATAATCATTGCCTTCATGCTTTTGTCTTTTCATTTGCCATCAGGATGAATGTAGGTACTTATAGATCAACTCCTCTATTTCAGCATGAACTTCTTGGACTTTCACTTCACTGCACATAGACAGGGCTTATTAAATGTTGAGTGGGAGGAGAAGCAAAGGAGCGGGAGAAGGAGGGAGGAGTGAGTGGAAGTCAGGACAGTACTGTGTGACTCTGACTCTAAAACTGGTGAGGCAGGCATTGGACTTTCCTCTCAATTCAGCACTGTATTCCCTTAGTCTTATTCATTTGAAATTCGCCTAGGTGATGACAAAGAAGTTGTTGGGGCATTTAGTTTTCATTTGGTATTTTTGAAATTGTGCTGCATTTTGTGGGTAAAATTATATATTTTCTTCCTAAACTTTTTCTTTTGAAACTTTATTACTTGCTTTGTTGTAATTATGTAATAAAAGAGAGCAGGATAGAGATGAAAAAAGCAGTTTTTTAAAGACTATTTTTTCTAATTAATAAAGCAAAATATGTTTGTTGGAGAAAGAAAGAATAGAGAAAATTAAAATAACTAAAATAAGAAAATGCATTTATCCCATTATCCAGAAATAAGTACAATATAATATTTATATATATTTTCTTTGTAAACTTTTTCTTTTCTTTTCATTGCAGTTTACAACCAAAACATATTTTTCCTCCTTCTTTCCTAAACAGTAAAGGGTAACAATTTTCTTTATTAAAAAACATTAATTTGAAATAGCACATGGAATTCTTTTTCTAAATGAATGAAATCCCCAAAAGAAGAAAGAGTGTGCCATATCCAAGAAAGTGAAAAGCTAAACGTAAGTTGAAAATGAAAACAAGAGTGTCAACAAATAGAGCTGGAGACAAGATTATATCGGGCCTGTAGGCCCTGTCACGGGTTTCAAGTTGTATCCTAAAGACTATTGGAAAGACCAAGTGTTTTTAAGGAAGGAAGCCATGTGATCAAATCTGTGTTTGAGGGAGGCTGAGTAGATGTGGGGAGACCAGTTAGGAAATAATTGCAGCTACTTTGAACTAGGATGGTGGCATCAGAGATGAACAAAAGTGAAAGTGTAAGGAGTACTTGGGAAGAGATAAATGGCAAGGGAGAAAAAGAGGAAGAAGAAAAGAGAGAGAATGCAACATGTAAAACCAAAATAATCAGCATTTCTGCACTAGTTCTTGAAGTCCCAGTTCCCACAGAATGAAACTAAGGGGGCCAGGTAACACCTGCTTCTGCAATGGTTTGCATCATAGGAGAAGAACGCTAAGCTTAAGGGAAATGCTATTATACTGAAGAGCTAGCATGCCTTCCCCTTGCTCTAGAGGGAGGCATGTTATCTTCCAAGGCTGTTCACTCTACATCTTTTTAAAAGATATTATGGAATCAATGACAGACAATGCTTTGCTTCCCAGACATACAGAAAAGTGACAAATCTATGGAGAATTTTCTCCCAGTACCACTTGGGAATGTAATCTGTCAATATCCTTTCAATCTCTATTTCTCTATCTTGAGAATCATTCATATAAGGAGCCATGCTTGAATATATTCATTGCAGCATTGTAACAGAAAAAATGAGAAAGCTCAACTTTAAATAGAAGAAACTCTAACAGAGGGATATACATAGTGTACTATTTTGGGCATTAATTAAAGTGAATCAAATTGATATATATACAAAAATAGCTTTCCAGGACATGTTTTTGCATGAATAAATCAAATTTTGGAATGTGTTACCATTTTTTTTATAAAAATTGATATACAAAACTGATATATTTCAAATTGAACTGGTACATAGATGAGTATAAGAATAGACAAAAATTTGAATGAATATATTTCATAATTAGTATTACCTCTGTGTAAAGAAAGATGCCCAAGGATTAGGAGTGATGATGAAAGGGCATTATTGCCATTTTTTATAAAGTACATAGTCATGTATAATGTTTAATTTTTTTAAAGTTAATTGGCGATACTAATTGATCCATTTGGAAAAGGAACAAGACAGAGATGTCAAAAATGGTGAATTATCTAGCTTAATCAGTTAGATGGATGGTAGTGAAATTTGGAAGGACTAGGTACTTCAGCGAAAAAAAGTATGTTGGTGGCAAAGAGAACGATGAGTTAGATTCAGAAGTATTAGATTCAGATGTTGAATGAAAGATTTGATGCTAGGGCTTGAAGTTTAGAAAACAGATTTGCTCTAAGCTGGGGATTAAAATGTGTAGCTCATCTGCAAGATGATGGCAATTGAAGCTGTATTGATGAATGAGAATTTCTAAGGAAAAAGTATAGTGAAGAGATGACTCAGGACAAATCCCTGCGTAATTCCATCATTAATTGTTAAATACAGTGAAAAGGGAGGCCAAAGAAGACTAGGAATAGGTGTCCAGAGATGTAGAGGAACACAAAACATGACAGTAAATATCACAAAACATAAGAGTAAATATCACATAGTAGAGGCTAAGAAAGAGATTTCATGAGGAAGTAATGGTCACACTTTTCAAATACTGCAGGAATAGCTATTAGGGATGATGAAGCCCTTTGATTTTAGCAGCGTGAAGAGTTGGGACCTATAAAATTAATATGATACAGTATCATGAAATGTTGGGGAAAGGAGCCAGATTTGAACAGTTTGAGAGGTGAGTAGGAGGAGAACACAATGAAGAAACCTATAAAGATGTTTGATTGTGAAAGAATACCTTCACCCTGGGGAAGGTGATAGTTGTAGGGGAACACAACATCTACAGAGGTTTTCTTTGAAGAGGATTGCAAGTAGATTAATACATTCAGGTGGTAAGGATACAGTGGAGAGGGGGAGTGCATGCAAAAATCAGGGAAATGTGGGTATATAAAAGCAGGAAGAGATGGGTTTGCTTTATAAAGTCAAAGACAGAGGTGTCATACATCTATGGTAACAGGAAGCAGAGAGGAAAGGTAGGTGCTGGTTTACGTAGATTCTTAGACGGTAGACTGCTAAAGCACTGCCCATTGATTTTCTCTGCATTAGGTGACACAGTCATCTCTTGAGGTGAAAAAGATTTGAAGACTTGAAGAGAGGGGCATAATCTTTGTGTTGTTGGACATGTGAGATTTGATGTTGTGGAGACTAATGGATTCATGGTCTCCACACTTCTTACCCAACCACATTGATTCATTCTGAAAATCAGATGTATGTTGAGACTTTGGATTGAGCCAAGTCACGTTAAAGCTCCGTTGTAATTCTGGCAACATATTAAAACCCTGTTATTTTCCTGGAAAATATTAGATATATTATTTAGGATATCTAAATATCCTGATATTTAGAAATAGGATTTTAAAATGAAAAGTTAAATGTCTCCAGATTATGCACATGGATATGTAAGTAACTAAACTGAAAGGACAAAGCAGCCATCACACTGGAGTGCTATCTGCTAATTAGTCTTGAAGAGTTGGCTGGCTGCCTGTGGGTCTGAAATGAATTCCTGTTTGCCTTTGTATTGAGTTCAAGAGTCAGGCATTTGCCCCCAGTAACGGAGGCATTGCTACTTCTTGCTTGGCCATTGCACCACCAGATGTATCATATAAATACTCTAATGGATAGTGGTGGACTAGGAACATAGGAGATAATCTGATGCAGGCAGATGCTAGCAGTCAAGATTACTCAAGCTGTATTGAAATTTCCTTTGCACCTGGCACTGGAGGTGTTAGCCATGCCAGTTCAATCCCCCCAACACAGATGTTCTTGTTGTACCACTTTGTATGTATAACATTTAGGTTTCTGTTCAGCTTTGCCACAGTACACATAAATACTGTAATCCAAAGACCACCCATTTATTAGTGCACCTGCATCTTCAACCAGATTTCTTTCATTCTTTTCAATGAATGCTCAACATTAAAAAAAAAAAAGACAGCCATAGGGTGAATAACCTTTTCAATTTGCCAGATAGCTTAACAAAATGATAATATAATGATAAAATAACAATACCAGAGCCCCCCCGTCATGCAAATTCACTAAAACAGTGTGGCCAAAACATGAGAATAAAGTGAACTGTTTAATAAAAAGGATATTTTATTAACTTATGTCTTAAGCTTTTCTTTATTTCTTATTAGGGAAGATAGATTATTTAAGTAGGTTATTTTTTCCAAAGATAAATACTGCTTTTTTTCTTCAAATGCGAGATTGGTAAAGCTTACCTCTTCAGGGGCAGATTTTGCTGAATGTGAACCTCTGAGCCCCCATTTTAAATTAATAGGAGTGGAACTCTGTGCAGCTGAAGACTGCATATGACCTCCTGAATACAGGATAAAAAAGCCTTTGGAAGGAGACAAGATCATTACTCCAGAGAATAGCCTTGTATAGTTGCTGTCCTACTGAAGTGGAGAAAGGACATCCAAATGTTTTGATCTTGTTTTTATAGTTGCAAGTAGTGTCTGTATCTTTCCAAATACCCAATTTTGTCATATATATCTCTCTATGAAAAGGAATTTCAATGCTACTTAATTTTGGTTTGGGGGAGATGGGACTGACTTTAATTATTCATTTGAAGCAAATAAATGTTTAAACACGACATATAATTTAAAAATTGATGAATGGTAATGGTCTTTAAAATTTGGTATTTTCTTTCTATCAGTAGTAATAGTTACTCAGGCTTATACTCACGTCCTAAATATACAAGGACTGCTTATTTCCCACTCAGCATCTAGCTATAATTGTATTCTGTTTGAGGCATGTGCCCCACAGAAAAAAAAGAGAAACGATGTATGCAAGTATGTCAACATTACTCCAGAAATTTAGTAAGTCATTGTGTAGAATATATAGGCCACCAAGAAGCTAGCCAATTAGGAGATGGAGTGGAAAGAAGAGGATAATCAAACAGGAAGAAAGTAAAAAGGATAAATGGAAAAGAAAACTAGCTATTTCCAGGAGGCTATGAATATTTTTTGTTTATTTCTAACAACTCTTGGAGCACTCATATAGGACTGAAAAAACACTAGCTGTGTTTTCAGTGAATAAAGAATCAAAGTAGCTACAGAGACTACCTAGTACTTCTATATTTCAAAACTAAAGAGAGAAGGCAAGAATGTAGAAAAATGAAGAACGGAACCAATAAAGCCAGTTCCTTTAACTATTGTAAAATTAATGCAACTATTCTCATTTTGAATTCTTTTGTTCAATACAGAAATACTGGCATATGTGTACCCACAAACATGAAGAAACATCAATGCATAACACAGAAGAAAGAGGGAAGAAGATGTATAAAGAGGGAGAAATTGAGGCTGTTTACAATCCCTTGCAATCAGCAAAAGGGAGGGAAAGTGTTTGAAGTCGAAGTTGAACCCCCATTAATCCTTCCTGCCTCCTACTTCAAACATGAAGATTAAATAGAATATACTTCTTTATCCTAGACTGGTCTTTGTTTTCTTCAAGTTTTTAAGGTATTCTAATATTACACATCCACCAGCAGTTTAAAAACCTGAGTACTAGTCCCCACTATTCCTGTTCCATTCTTGAAATATTTTTTCAAGCTCAAGTAAATATTTTATTTTAATTGTTGGCAGTACTAGCAACTATTAAAGGTCTGTCTTGGGCCAAGCACAGCACTAAGTGTGTTGAATATACTCTCTCACTGGATATTTTGCTTTATTTTACAGGAGAGACAGGTGCTTATACAGATTAAATACTTTTTTCAAAGTCACACAATTAATAACTTAAGGAGCAACAATCTGGACCCAGAACTCATATAAAAGCTTGCATGTTTAATCACTATAAAACTTTACTGAGAATATCATACAGTAGAGCTTTACAAACAAATTTCTACAGAAGTTCATCTACAAAGTTCTGTAGATGCTGGTTCAAGGATCAAATAAGAAATTGTGCTGACAAGTCATATACAATTTGGGGGGTTATTCATTTTAATTTTTTTTAGTTCACTTTGAATCTAGAGTATTGGAATCCATTTCTTTCCCCTCTTCTGTTTCACATTTATACACTCATCCTCATGGTTTTTGTGCCCTGGTTCCTAAGCACAATAAAGGAGTTAAAAAAAGGTTGCCACCTTAAGATGAAAAACTAGTGTTATTTTGACACATACATTAGTCAAGATTTTTACTTGTAAACAACAGAATCCACTCTCATTTGTGAGAGGAGAAAAGGAATATATTTACTGATATTATTTACCCCCGAAATCTCTCCAAAGGACAGATAATTAGGCTTAAAAGCCATACAGCCAGGAACCACTGACAAAGTACATTGCCTGGCATTCCCACAGGTAACCTTATTGTCTCTGCTTCTGTGCATGAGTCCAGCACCCCACCATAGAGAAGCTGGGCACAGGATGCTACTCCTAGGACTTCAAGCTCCTTGCCCTCAGAGAACAGAATGTCTGCATGGCATCCTGGCCAGAACTGTTTCTGCCTGTTATCTCCCTCTTCAAGCCACTGCATTCCAAACATCTCAAACCAAGGCACCCGACCTGCAAAGCTTAGGTCATATGTTGGCAGATTACACTTTGAAAGATCCCACACACAATGGCTCACACTCTGATAGATTACAGTCTGAGGGATCAGGTGCTATCGGATCATATGTTGATGGATCACATGCTGATGGATCACATGTTGACCTCAAAGGAGGCAGAGGGAGAGAGCTTCTGTAGCCATCTAAAGGCAGGGTTCCTATTCTTGAAACATAGAAGTTGCTTAAAAAGTGTTGGGCAGCAAGAAAGCATGACCAATCTCTTCAACTCCCAGTAAGAGAAACAGTATAATAAAAGATTAATTAAAAGTTATTGCCAACATTTATAAATTCCATCTCATACATTTTTACCCTAATACTTAAGTTTTCTTCACATGTTTCTTAATTGAATGTCTGCTAATAAATGATATAAGTTGTGCTTTACTACTCATTGTCATGTAGTATAATCTATTTGCCTATCAGAGATTGGCTCACACTTCCTACAAAAAATAGCTGCAACATTAAATAAACTTTATGCAATATAATATTACTTGCATACTAGAGTTTGCTGAATTTTAGCATATATCATTTGATTCGATCTTTGCAGCAATTCAATGAGGCAACCAGGATATATGACACTATTCCTACTTTATGGATATAGAAACTAAATTTCAGCAGGTTCATATGATTTCTCAACATCAAAAATCTGATTATGTTGTTTACTGTAAAAAATATTTCAATGGGCACCCACAGTCCCTTGTATAAGTTCAAACTCTTTAACAAGATTTATAAGGTCATATGCCCAGGTATTGCTTGACTTATTGAGCCTAATATGCCTTTTCTCCCTCATGCCCTGAAATTCCATGCTGCAACCATATTGAATGGCTTCTAGGTAGATTTAAGCACTAGATTTCATCTCACCTTTGGCTGTACTTTTGCACTTGCTGTTTCTCCTCCTGAAACCACCATCACCTCCCTGTTCACCTGGATATGAGTCTCACATGCTTCCAGTTGTTGCTTACACATGAATTCCTCAGGCAAATCTTCCCTTAATGTTGGTTAGTTTTTCTTCCTGCAAACTATCTATCACCTTGAACATAGCCCTGTCATAACCCCTATCATGTTTTTCAATTGGTGTTTTAATTACACATTTTTCTATGTGGATTCCACATCTCTTTACAGTTTTTCTTAGTATAGACAGTAATCTCTAGAGGACACATATTATGTCTGTGTAGCTCATTTCAGTAAAGCCAAGTTTTAAGAGAGTTTACATTTTGTAGTTAATATGCAAGCTTTTATTTTGAATATGTGCATTATTAAATTAATTATCAACTAGTTGATATTGTATACCAGAAATGATCTTATCCAAAGTCTATAGTTTTTCTTGCCTCTATCTACCTATCGATCAATTGATCTATCTTCTATAACATACATATATATATATATTATATTATTTGGCTTATCTGCCTGTATTTTGCCATCCTATTTTAGTCAGCTGTAGTAAGACTCTACTTCCCATATGTAGTAAGGTTCATTCCCTCATTATGGCTGTGTGATTTTTTGCAAAGCACAAGGTAGAAGCAGTTGAGAATGAAAGATCAGAAGACAAATCATAAATGCCTTGTGGGGCCAGAAATGAAGCACCCTGGGCAGGGACTTGGGTGACAGGAAATAGCATGTCCTGTCTAAAGGTGGAAAGGTTTATAAGAAGGATAAGTTGACCCAATGTTGTCTGATCCTCCAATCTTTGAAGATAGTCTCAGAATCACATGTTTATGTAGAATCCACTTTTTAAACCCTTCAGCAAATGTTGCAACATTTAGAACATAATATGATATGAGCCAAACAATTCTGTGAACCAGATTCAACCCTCTGGCCAACAATGTATAACTTCTGCTCCCAGAAGGGATGATATGAGATGTCCCCAAGAAAGAGAAGCTTTAAAGCGTAAGAAAAGAGACAGGAGAGATTTTGATGGTCCAAGCAAAGAAGATGGTTACTGTGGGTGGGTCTCAAGAACAATGTAGAACCACAGTTGCTCCCTGGAAGAGTTTTGAGGAGGTGGAAAGACATCGTCAGCTGAAAGAGATGTGAATGCATCTGGGGAGGCAGATATCAGGATGAATCTCCACAAGTGTCCTCAGCCCCACATGGACATGGCATCAGAATGCAAGCTTGTGTCACATGAATGCACAGTGACAGTATGACACACTAAGATGAGAGGCTATTTTCACATCTTCCTAGTTATTATACAATCTTTAGAGAGGAAATAAGCCTGTAAGATATTGAGAGTGGATTTACTGATAGGTTGGAGCAATGGGAACATGAAGACAGAATGAAGTTGATTAAAAGGATAAAAACATATGATATTTCTCAAATAGCTAATGTTGTGGACACATACACACACGATTAAAGCTTATGCAAGTACTTAAAGTGTTTCCAAATAAATATACATTCCCTGATATCAAAGATTCCTGGAAAATAACTACCAACAATTTATAGTAATACATTTCTTGTTCCCCTAGAGTTGATCTACATGAACATAAGTTCTCTTCCCATACTCATGGCTCTGTTTTTAACATCCCTTTTTCAATGTGGAAAATAATTGCTGCCCTGTTGTGACAACACAGGTCTTGGCTATTTTGTAATGTTCCAGAAACACGCTAAACTCCCTTTTAGCCAGTTGCCTAGACACTTGAACCTTTTAGTTCTTATGGGCAAGGGGCCAATGAAGAGTTCACCAAGACAATTTAGGCTATATTAACTCATCACCAAATTATAAGCCCTATATTTTCTCAGATTTAACCAGAGACTTCAGGCTAATCATTTTCTTGCTCAGATCAATCCATATAGACACACTTAGAAATGTGTCAGCTCACCAAGCTACTTGTAGAACTGTGTAGAAGAGCTGCAATAAATTAGAACAGTTGGAGCCTTGGGCCACATCAGGATTAAACATGGGTCCATATATAAGGCCCCTCAAGTTTTCATGTATTCAGATTTTATCTAGGAATAGCAAAGCATGCTGAAATTTGTAAACAAAAGCACAGTCCTCAAAGTACAGTATGTAATTTACTATAACATAGATCAATGTTTTCATAAATGTTAATTATGTTGAAAAACATTAATGGACAATATTTTTAAGTAAAATTATACCAACTCATTTTCTCCCTATCTAGGAATGTGCTTGTCAGTGAGTGCCATTTCCACTTCTCATTTTCTTAAATAGATGTCACTGGGAAGCTCAGTTAAAATAATGAAGGAAGAAACATCCTGCAATTAATTCACTGGGGAAGGAGGGAATAGGGATGAGATTTGGGTAGTTTTTATCCATGCTATTTGACCAGAAACTTTAGATTGTCTAAATATTACAGACTGTCAATTGGCATCAAGGTTTTCTTTGCTCCACATCTACATCATCTATTTCCTACACACCAAGTAGGTGAAAACTGGACATCCTTCCAATGGTCACCAAGATATAGCTCATGGAAACAGAGATGAGGTTTTATGAAGCACTTTGATCTCAGTTATCCTATCTGAACAAACCTCTTTACATTTCCTTCCTACTCATGATGTTTTCCATGGGTGCATTATAATTGTGCAGGATGTGCTCTATAAAATTCAGGAAGATACCATTAGGCTGGGAGCGGTGGCTCATGCCTGTAATCCCAGCACTTTGGGAGGCCGAGACCCGCGGATCACGAGGTCAGGAGATCGAGACCATCCTGGCTAACACAGTGAAACCCCGTCTCTACTAAAAATACAAAAAATTAGCCGGGCGTGTTGGCAGGCGCCTGTAGTCCCAGCTAGTCAGGAGGCTGATGCAGGAGAATGGCGTGAATCCGGGAGGCGGAGCTTGTAGTGAGCCGAGATCAGGCTGCTGCGCTCCAGCCTGGGCGACAGACAGCAAGACTCCGCCAAAAAAAAAAAAAAAAAAAAAAAAAGAAGAAGAAGAAGAAAAAAAAAAAGAAGATGCCATTCATTTAGACCACAGTGTGAATGGTGACCCCTTCAGTTATGCATTATACAACCTGCAAAACTGCATGACTGCATGCATGCACTAGCTTGCAGATTTATTAACCTCTAGGATCAGAAGCTTTTTTTTTTGTCTTTGTTAATTTATCCTAGCTGGCTAACTTTTCTTTAAATACATTGGTGCTAAATATTCTGGTTTTACATGTGTACTATTCTCTGAACAGAGGTGAATCATCGCTGCTTTGGAATATATTCATCATCAGAATAGAAGAATATAAGAATCAGAAGAAAACAAAATATATATCCATCTTTAAGTTCTACTGTGAATATTATAGTTTTATTATTTGTTCCTCAACCCAGTTTATCATTGACCAATCCAATTATCATCATAAGGAAATGTCTTATGACTGTTTTATGTGTGTGTCCTTTAACTTAGGTATAGAAAACCTTGGAGGATAGACAGAAAATAAATGTTGAAACTTTTAACTTTTTTTTTTTTCCTTGGCTACTGTACTTTTTGATACTGGCCCCGAAGTAGAGATTATTCGCACATCTGTTGATTTTTTTTCACGTTGCACACATTTGCACCTTTTTTTAAAATGTTGACTGAATCGCTTAATTGTAGACAAGCATTCATTTTAATGTAAATCTTACAGTATTACATGAGTGAATGTATGAAAATAGCTTGGAACAGTTTAAATTGGGCAGAATTCTGCTTTGATCATAATGTGCCTCTTCAGCATTAAGATAAACTTGCAACATATGCTGAAAAACATGTGTAATAAGTGCCTCTTGCATGGTGACTTATCTGGAAAAAAATAAATCACCATTTAATAGAATTCAAAATTCATAAAATACTTTAACAACTAGAAATGTGATAATATGATTGGCATCTTATAGTAACAGATCAGTACCTGGCTACTTCTGTTTCAAAGACGGAATTTTTAAATTTTAATAATACTATCAAATTGTAATTATTTTTAGAAATATTTGAAAACACAAAACATTTAATAGGCAGTTCTACACAATATTTTGTTATGTTTTTACAGATTTGGTTCTAATTTATTTATACTATTTAAAAGATACCAAAAATGTAGCAAATTGATTTCAATCTTTAGAGAAGTCAGTATAAAAACAATGAAGTTACCAGTTTTCTTGAATCACTGTCAGGATTGGCAAGAGTGAGTTAGTCATGACAAACGAGTTTTTCAATAGTGTGGTTAAATAACAACAGCTTTTGCCCTTGAAAAATACCTTGGTAAGATATTAGTAATTAGTGAAAGATACCTAAAGGCACTTTCCATCAGTAGCCTCATGATGTTGAGAGGAATTATGATGTCATGGGAAGAACCCTAGACACTGCTGAATTACTGTGAGCAAACAATTCACCTTTTCTGACTTCTTTCCTCCATCTGTAAAATTGTATCAGTAAGAAATGCTATTGGTTACCAGTAAAAAAAAAAAAAAAAAAAAAAAAAAAAAAAAAAAATCCAGTTAGCAATGGTTTCAGCATATAAATACTATCAGTACATTAAATCATAAAAAAGAATGGGAAACTAAACTGAGCTAGAAAAATATAAGAAGTGATTATCACATTAAAGATAATCCATTAATGGTTACCTTTATCAAAAGAAATACATTTGCAACTTCAAGAAGTGTTCTCTGAAATCATGAGCAATTATTTTGTTCCTAGCTAGTACTCATTGTAAGCCAAATTTAAAGGTGAGTCTATCCTTTATTGGAGCCTCTTATAGAAGACTATCAGGAAAGCTTCAAGTGTACTTAATATAATACATTATTACTAATTCAACATATGCTTATTGATTGTCTGCTCTGTGCCAGGTTATGCATTTGGACATCTAAAAACAAAACAACAAACTCCAAAGCAACATGATATATGATTCTTATTTTTTAAATTTGTAATTAATTTGGAAATAATGTTCACATCCACAGATATGTACTCACCAGGCCAGTCTCTCTATAAAGAGCTCCATGTGGATGTTCCACAGAGTCCACAATACCAGCATATCCAAAATCAAACTTACCATGTTTCCTACTTTCCCACATGCTTTTCCTCCAGGATTTTGCACCTTAGTTGGTGACATCATCGACAGCTAGTCTACCAACCCTGATGCCTTCTGACACTCCCCAGGTGGCTATTCATGATGCCGTCAGTTCTACCTCCTAAGCAACTTTCACTCTCATGCACCTGGTCACAGCTTACTTTAACTCCTTATCATCTCTCATCAGCATTATTTCAATGCTTCTCTAATTGATCACCCTGCTGTTTCTTACCTCATTGCCTTTGAATCCATCTGCAATGGTCTGAATGTTTGTGTCTGCCCAAAATTCATATGTTGAAATTCTAACTTCTAGGTGATGTTACTAGGAGTGAGACCTTTGGCAGTTGACTAGATAATGAGGGTAGTGCCATCATAATTGACATTAATGCCTTTATAGAAAGGGACCACACAAGGATCTCTCAAGCCTTCTATCCTATGAGGTTACAGTGAAAAGACAGCTATCTAGGAAACAGGCCCTCACCAGACACTGCCAGCACCTTGATGTTGGATTTCCAGCCTCCAGAACTGTGAGAAACACATTGTTGTTTATATGTGATTCAGTTTATGGTATTTTTGCATAGCAGCCTAAAAGAATGAAGAAACCATCTTCCACAACTCCCTAAATGTCCTTTATAAAATGTGATCTAACTGCTTCTCTACTTAGCTTAGAATTCTTAACTACACCCTAGTCAAATGTAAGGAAAATCTAAGCTCTCAGGCCCTTCATGACTAAATCTTCATTATCTAATTTCTCACAACTTTTTAGGCCTTCCCTAAGCTCCTACAATCCCAACTCTCTCCCCACCACCAACCACCCTCCATAGAGTTAAATTCTCTCCCTTTTTGAGAATGCTACATTACATTTTTTTTTTTACATGTTAGTGCTCTTAAGGAGACTAATAGCTTTTTACATCTATCTCAGTGACATTCCAGAGTACCTGGCACACATTGCTCTACTAAGCATCTGTTGGTGCTCAATGTAACTTTGTTGGTTGAGGTGAATGGATAAATTGGCAAAGAAATCATATGTAGTATTATGAAACAATATGTATAAGAAAATAAACATGGAGATAAAATGTAAGCTAGGAAAATAAAAATTCTTTTCAAATTCTTAATCAAGAAGAAACATAAAGAGACAATTAGAAATTCGTAACAGCTATGTAAAAATGAGGACAGCTCTTGTGGGTAATGTGGAGAATAAATGAGTTGCACTAAAATATTCCTAGTGATTACGCTCAACAATGAGGAGTTGTCTCACTAGGTAATGAGGTAGTCAAAGTGCAAAGTGATGGATCATTTTTTAACTTCTAGGTCTTGCACTCTGAGGGCACACTATGTGAAGTTTTGACTCTCTCATTGCTGCCTCATAGTATAGGTTGAGTACCAAAGAGTCAAAAACATATCATGTTTTTATAACATTTAGCAGAGGGCTGGCAACATAAAATAAAATATTAAAGGAGAATTGTTACTAAACAACTTTAAAGAACTAGATTCAGGAATGGGTGAATCCTCGTGCTCAATTTATTAACCAGAATGACCTCCATGCAGTGGCATGTTGGCCTCCAGAAGTTCTAGACTTATGGCCAGCTGTGAATCTGGAGTGAAATCTGAACATCTCCTTGTCAATTATTGTAGTAAAGATCTCTTTTTATGCCCTGTACACCACTATATACTCAGGAGCTCGATTTTGTTTGTTCGTTTGTTTGTTTTGATCCTTGTTTTTGTAATTTCTGACATTGTAATAAGTATTTGCTAAATCACAAATATCATGCTTTGCAATATTTTTATCCAGAAAGCTAAGAAATTGTATACTTTGTTATCACTATTGCTTTTATTTCAGAAATCTGAAAGCAATGACATAGTAACATAATTATCTTAAATTATTAGCTTAATTAAGAGCTTCATTATACTGCACTGCCACTTGCCCAGTTATAGTGAAGCTTTGTTCTACTTACTAATTGAATCCCACTGAACTTTTTGCTCTGCAATGCCTTATGCCTAGAACACCTGGGCATCATCTATTTGTTTCATTCCTTGTGGAAATGTAACCATGTGGATTTTATTTCTGCTTCTAGGTTCACAGTGAGCCCAGTCCTGTCCCAGGCAGCCTGCAGAGTGCTGACCTAGTTACTCTATCTTTCTTTGATTTCATGGTGGAAATGCTCATATTCTCGCCCTTTCCTGAGGTGTCCAGCCTAATTACATTTCCCATTCATCTGATCCAAATGCTTTCTTAGATTAGACATTTTTTATCTGCTGTTCTTTTGTTTTTCTATTCCTTTTTCCTATTCGTTCTACATTCCCCCCATCACTTTAATATTTGTAGCCAAATGTCTTTCATCTGAGCCCCACCACGCTCAATTACTTCACTTCCAACATTTTTCAAGCTATTCTCGTGGATATGTTTGTCTATCAAAAGTGGAATAGTCACAGAATTTATAATTTTATTACTTATACATAAAGTATATTTAGTCTAGGGGATAAAGAGAATGATCAAAAAAAAAATTACTATGTGACTGATTGGAACAATATATTTAATCACAGTGTAAGGTCAGTACCATTTCTCTTTTAGAGATAGGGTAACTGGGTCCCAGAAACATTAAATGACTTACCTGAAGTTGCTCTTTAGTTAAATCAAAATTTAGGACAAGAAATCAGAACTTCTGAGACATATTTCAGTTTAGTACCTTCCACTTGGACCTTCAGCATAGCTGTATCAAATGTTAAATTATTTAAATATTTCTGTACGGTTGGCCCTGTCCTTCCAGGTTCCCCCTATCCCTCCTCATGACCTCCCAAACTTTTTCAGATCCAACACCTAAACTGTCAATGCCAGGTACCTTAGAGACCTCTGGGACCCTATTTTCTTACAATAGCCAGTACTCTTGCTGATTGTGAAATATTTTGATATCTCCTCTATTTTAATACCATCATGGTAGCAATTCACATATGACCATAAAAATGTTAATAAGAGCTTCATTTTTTAGCCAGTTTGGCAGCTGGGAAGAGATCAGGCAGGTTTATTTTCTATTATGAAAGATCAAGGTGTCCTAAGCCATGGGTTCCTCTTCTATAATGCAGCCTACTATGTATGCAGGTGTCTCCCAGACCTCTTTGTTTCACCCTATGGAAGCTGGGATTTGGGGGACTGATTTAGATGTTAAGACTGGCTACTGCTATTGCTATGGGTAGTAAAGTCTTGGGTCTCTGACACAGGGGACTCACGTCTTCTGCCAGCCTCAACAAAGCTGTGGCAGGCTAACATGTTAGCTTTCAAGAAAGGTGAAATCTGGGATGTTCCCATACCTTGACAACTGGTGTATATTTCCCTGATGAAATTTTCTCTTCTCACCTTAGTTTTCCTTAGACCTCTGCTTTCTAATTTTTTCTTACTATTTTCAATACCTGGAATCAAAATTCCTTTTTATTGATGATTTATGCAAAGCAGATCCTTTTTACTTACAACTCAAATTAGGACTCCTACATGAATCTGTTTAGTCCCAAATGCTAATTTCAGTCCCTTGTTGAGGCAAAGGAAAGAACTGAAGAGATGTGGAGGTCAACTCTGAAATATCACTGAATAACTCAATTCTTTCACCCTTTCCCCGCACACTGTAAGTCCAGTATGAGTCCCCAGACTCATTTTCCTTGGGCAGATCAGTCTGTTTCACACCTTGTGACCTTAGTTAGGAGGCCTATATCAGAAAGAAGTTATGATTCCACGTGTAGCATTTGCTCAATAATACCTACCTTTTCACCCGATGAATGCCTGTGAGCTTGTCAAACAGAAACCACCAGTAGGTGTTCTTTGAAATGTGTATTTCAGCTGTACAATTGTTATTTGAGAAACAGACCTTTCTAATAATATTTTTCCAATGAAGTTGATACTCATTTTGCATTTTTATCTAAAGGAAAAAATAATACGAAGGTTCTATATAGAAGCTTTAAACTATCTGGTAAAAGTGGCAATCAGTCCAAACACATTAAAATTCTATTTTCCTTTACAAGTGTTTGCTGCAGATGACCCCCACTGATCTTAAATATATTTCTGTATCTGTAACTGAATAGAGGTTTTCCGTACAGCATGTTCTAATGGCACTCTGGCCTTTAGCCAACAAGGCACTGAATAAGGCTATTTTTAAAATACAGAAACTGGGAACAGCTGCAGCAATCAAATTTGATAAAAACAGAGAGGAACTTTGCTTTTTTTTTACGGTTTGTTCAAGTTTAGTCTTCTTTCATAGAACTGCTTTTGTTCTGTTGTATGAAGGGCTGCAAGACCAATACAGTGAAGCCCTTTTAAACAAATAACTTTTAAAAGAATACGACTAAATAGAATAATTTTCCTTTGTACCAAGAGTTTCACTGCAATAGTATTTTTAAACTATTAAAAAGGGGATATATCTCTTCTAAGAGGAGGTAGAAAAAGAATCAGATATATTGGCAAAGTTTGTACTACAAAAGAGGTTTTGGTTTCCCCCGCCCCACAAAGCAACTCCTTGAAAGGGAAGATAAAGTCCTTAGTTTTTCAGTGTTGAAAATCTGAAAGTTTGCATTTGAACCTCTCTTAGGATTTCAAGTGTTGCTAGAGGTGATGATACTTTTAATGTCCATTTCTACTTTTCACATTACTATTAGTCACGAATGTTGCTGTATTTTCCAAAAGCTAGATTAGTGTTAGTGCAGTTCCTTTGTAAAGATAAAATAACATGCTTTTTAAAACATCAATGAAAACTTTTTCACAGAGACTTTTTGTACTTATCTAAGTCCTTCAACATGTCTATATACAAGGGCTTATTTTTTTTTTTTAATTCAAGCTCTTTGGAAACTTGTCAGTACATTATTAATATATGTCATAAGGTGACCAGATACTGAAAATTTCTTATGCTGTAGTAAGTTGCAAGTTCTCTCTTCTAAGTGATTTTATGTGTGGAATAGATTTCTCTGCTACTTTGTGATCGAAATGACAAAGGACATTGTATTTCTTATGGGTATTTACAAATGGAATTAATTTTAAAATTCCATCCAAATAAAACTATTTATGTCAACATTAATTCAATTTAGTAATCCAAGACAGTAATACAATTATTTTTCTGTGGACATAAGGTCATGAAAGAAAATTACTTCAAAGGAAAAGAAGGGTGGAGGGAGGTGAAAAATATACAAAATAGAAGTATTCAGGTGTGTTCTAAACTGTACTAACTTGTTAACAGTTAGTTTATTAGATATGATGGTCCATCTGCCTGCAGTCTGTTCATAAGCTTTAAAAAGGAAAACTGTAGCAGTCTTTTCTGACTAGAATAATTCTTTCTTTGAGGCATGAGTCAAGAACTGCTCATCTTTAATGGTGAGGCAATGAGGAAAGTGTGTTTAGTGCTTTTGACAATAACGGTCCCTGTCTTAGTTCATGAGTAAGGGGTCCTCAGTCCTGCATTAACAGCAAAACTCCTTAAATACACACACTGTTCTAAGCAGAAACTATGACATTCCTGTTGTGCAGAGCCTTGAACTCAGCAGGTTTTCAAGGGTTCTCTGGCAAGTCACCAGACTTCATGATATAATCCTATATTTTTCGGCACCAAACAGTTCTACATGAAGGTTGCTGAGATTTAATTCTATTTATTCAGGTAGCCTATTCTCTGAAGACAAACTGCTAAGATAGTAAGATTTACTTCTGACCAGCAATACTTTTATGCAAAATAACCTCAAATATTATAAAGTCTTTCAATCTCTTGCTAGGCATGTAAGACTTATATGTAACCAGGGTAAATTGGATACCAGAAACAGTTCTGTTATACAAGGAAATGTTTACTGTAAATCACTTTTCCTCATCATCATGTTCTGCTCTTATTTTAATTTTCAGCATTTTTAAGTTTATAAATGAGTTCAAATGTACTACCATATTTCTAAAATTTTATTTGTATGTGTTTTTCATGTTTCACTGAAACTAAAATAAAGGGACCATAGAAACATCTCATTATAGTTTAGAATATATTTCAAGAAAATAAGTGATTTCCATAGTGCTTCTGGATATGTAGTGTAAAGACCATGTAGTCATATGTAAAGTAATGTTGGCACTGCCCTGTATTACATTGCATTTTAAATTGAATATTTGTTTGTTTGCTTTGTATTGCTTTTCATTGCTGGAACTGCTCAATTCTTAGGAGAATAAGAGTGGGTGATCTCCCCGGTGACTTCATCCCCTTAGCTGGCACCAGTGTTAGGGTGCAGGATGCCCCTCCAGAAGCTATTCAGAATTTGCTGACATCAGCCTTCATTCATGAGTGCTTGCTTTGTTTAGTGATGGCACTAATATGAGGAGACACGTGAAGTAGCTCGGTTTATAGAAAAGGGCAGAAGAGGCATGGTGCTGTGAAAACATTCCCACACACACTAACGGCTCATTCACACAGAAAACAAGTGAGAGCCTTCAGTCCCTTCACAAAGCTTAACGAGAACAAACTGCTTCAAGAACCCAGAAGCAGCAGTGTTCATATTCACCACTAGTTTATCCTCATAAACTCTATTTACATTTACTGATAATACGCATGGCCAGTGGCAGCAAAGGATTGCTGTGGGAAGTCTTTAAACTCTTTCTTTATGGTTTTTGTCAATGAAATACTCATGATTTATTTGGTTGTGTTCCTGTGGTGAAGATGACTTTTCAAGTACACTATAATACGGTGACTTGCAGGCCCTGAACTCCTTTGGACACAATAAAGAAGTTGTTGACAATATGCTGTACTGGGATTTCTGGTCTTTCCTTAGTTTTAGACTCATTTAGCGGAGTTCAGAATTTTAGAACCAAAACAAAGTTATAGTCAGCGCTGGCTGATTGTTTTCAAAAACTAGATTGCTTTAAAAGAGATGATCAAATCCATTCTCTCTCTCTCTATACACACACACACACACACACACACACACACACACTTTAAGTTCTAGGGTACATGTGCACAACTTGCAGGTTTGTTACCTATGTATACATGTGCCATGTTGGTGTGTTGTACCCATTAACTCATCATTTACATTAGGTATATCTCCTAATGCTATCCCTCCTCCTTTCCCACACCCCACGAAGGCCCCAGTGTGTGATGTTCCCCTTCCTGTGTCCAAGTGTTATTGTTCAGTTCCTACCTATGAATGAAAACATGCTGTGTTTGGTTTTTTGTCCTTCGATAGTTTGCTGAGAATGATGGTTTCCAACTTCATCCATATACCTACAAAGGACATGAACTCATCCTTTTTTATGACTGCATAGTATTCCATGGTGTACATGTGCCACATTTTCTTAATCCAGTCTATCACTGATGGACATTTGGGTTAAAAGTTCTTTTTAAAGTCAGGCTTCCACTATGAATATATATGTATTTCTGTATATATACCTTAACCCCTCATTTTTTAGATTTCAACAGGGAATGGGACATTTCACACTACTAGATTTTTAAAATGACTCCTGTTAATCCATTTGTGGACCAGATTCTAATCTTCTTAATTTTTATATTTAAAAATTATATTTAATATTCCACATCTAAAAATGAGTGAGATAATATGGTATTCATCATTCTGTGTCTGGCTTATTTCGGTTAACATGGTGTCCTCCGGGTTCATCCATGTTGTCACAAATGACAAGATTTTATTCTTTTACGGCTGAATAATATTCTACGGTGTATATATGCCACATTTTTTATCCATTCATCCATTGTTGGGCACTTAAGTTGATTCCATATATTAGCTATTATAAATAGTGCTACAGAGCTTGAGAGTACAGATATCTCTTTTGACATGCTGATTGCATTTCCTTTGGCTATACATCCAGTAGTGGAATTGCTAGATCATATGTTAATTCTATTTTTACTATTTTTGGGGAACCTCCATGCTGTTTTCCATAATGGTTGTACTAGTATATATTGCTACCAACAGCGTGTAAGTGTTCCTATTTCTCCACATCCTTACCAGCACTTGACTTATTTTGTCTTTCTGGTAACCACTAGTCTAACTGGAATGAAGTAATATCTCATTGTGGTTTTGGTTTACATTTCCTTTACCATTGGTTGTATCAAGTATTTTTTTCATATACCTAATGGTCATTTATATGTCTTCTTTTGAGAATGTCTATGAAAGTCTTTTGCCCATTTTTAAAATGAGTTATTTGGGTTTTTTCCCCATTGAGTTGTTTACATTCCTTTATATATTCTATATATTAACCCCTTGTTAGAAGTGTAGTCTACATATATTTTCTCCCATTTTTCTAGGTTATCGCTTTACTCTTGAATAGTTTCCTCTTCAAAAGCTTTTTAGTTCAATGTAACTCCATTTGTCTCTTTTTGCTTTCGCCGTCTGTGCTTTTGAGATCTTATTTAAAAAGTCCTTGCCCAGCCTAGCATCATAAAGCATTTTCCCTGGGATTTCTTCTAGTCGTTTCATAGTTTCAAATTCTACATTTAAATCTTTAATCCATTTTGAGTTGATTTTTGTATATAACATGAATCAGGGTCTAGTGTCATTCTTCTGCACGTGATTATTGAATTTTCCTAGCGCCATTTATTGAAGAGACTACTTTTTCCCCAATGTGTGTTTTTGGCATCTTTGTCAAAAATCAGTCAGCTCTAGGTGTCGAATGTATTTCTGGGCTCTCCATTCTATTCTATTCTATTAGTCTATGTGTCTGTTTCTGTGCTAGTGCCATGTTGTTTTGGTTACTATATCTTTGTATAATAGTATATTTTGAAGTTAGATAGTGTAATCCTTCCACTTTGTTCTTTTTGCTCAGTATTTCTTTGGCTATTTAGGGTATTTTGTAGTTCTACAGAATTTTATAGTTGTTTTTGTTTGTTTGTTTGTTTTTCTATTTTTCTGAGGCAGGGGTCCCTAACCCCCAGGCCACAAACAGTCATATGGGTCTGTGGCCTGTTAGAAACTGGGTCGTGTAGCAGGAGGTGAGCAGCAGGTGAGACAGTGAAGCTTCATATGTATTTTATAGCTGCTCCCCATCACTCACATTACTGCCTGAGATCAGACTCCTGTCAAATCAGCAGCCGCATTAGATTCTCACGGGAGTGCAAACCCTATTGTGAACTGCTCATGCAAGGGATCTAAGTTGAGCACTCCTTATGTGAATCTAACACCTGATGATCTGTCAGTGTCTCCCATAACCCCCAGATGGGACCATCTAGTTGCAGGAAAATAAGCTTAGGGGTCCAGCTGACTCAACATTATAGTGAGTTGTATTATTACATTGTAATACATAATGAAATAATATATAGCTATATATTACAATGTAATAATTAATATAAATAAAGTGTGCAATAAATGTAATGCATTTGGATCATCTCAAAACCACCTCCCAACCCTGTGGCTCGTCTGTGGAAAAATTGTCATCCATGAACCAGGCCCTGGTGCGAAAAACATTGGGAACTGCTGCTCTGAAGAACATTATAGTTATTTTGGCAAGAATTGCATTAAATCTGTAGATCACTCTGGGTAGCATAGCCATTAAAAAGAAATTCTTCCAATTCATGAATATATGGCCTTCCATTTATTTGTGTCCTCTTCCATTTATATCATCAAAGTTTTACAGTTTTATTGTACAGATCTTTCACCTCCTTGGTTAAATATATTCCTAGGTATCTACATTTTTTAGCTATAGTAAAAGAAAGTTTTAAAATTTCTTTTTCAGAAAGTTCACTATTATATGGACATACTGATTTTTGTATGTTGATTTTGCAGCCTGCAATTTTAGTGAATTTGTTTATCAGTTTGACTAGTTTTTGGTGTAGTTTTTAGAGTTTTCTTTATGTAAAATATTATACCATCTACAAATAGGGACAATTTGACTATCTTCTTCCCAGTTCGGATGCCTTTTATTTCTTCTTCACCAACTCTGGTGACCTTTCCACCATTAGCAGCCTTCCTGTCCACTGCTTTGTTGACACCCACAGCGACTATCTCTCTCATATCACAAATAGCAAAATGACTCAGAGGATAGTCAGAAAAGCTCTCAACGCACGAGCTTGCCAGGAACCATATCGACAATGGTAGCATCACCAGACTTCAACTATTTAGGGCCATATTCCAGCTTTTTACCAGAATGGCAATCAATCTTTTCCTTCAGCTCAGCAAACTGGCAAGCAATGTGAACTGTGTGACAATCCAGTACAGGGACATAGCCATCACTGATTTAGCCTGGTTGGTGCAGAATAGTCACCTGAGTAGGGAAGCCATTTGTTTCCATTGGTGGGTCATTTTTGTTGTCATCAGCAATGTTGGCACAGTGAACATCTTTGACGCACATATCCTTGACATTGAAGACCCCTTTGTCCCCCAGAAGAGTTTCACTCAAAGCCTCATGGTGCATTTCAACAGACTTTTCTTCAGTTATAGCATTGATTGGAGCAAAGGTAACCCAGTCACCACTCAGCACACAGGACTAGTACCAAAATCACCAATTCTGTAGAAATCCAGGAGAGACAGACCACAAATAAGGGCTTGTCAGTTGGATGAGGTGGTGATTGGATGCATTGCAGAGTTTCAAGCAACATAGTTCCACTGACTTTACTGTCTTTACAGGTGATTTTCTAGCCCTTGAACCAATGCATGTTAGCACACGGCTCTAGCATATTGTTACAATTCCAACCAGAAATTGGCACAGATGTTACTGTGCTGGCATTATAGCCAATTTTCTTAAGTTTCAGCTTTCTTAATGATTTCTTTGTATGTTTTCTGGCTGTAGGGTGACTCAGTGGAATCCATTTTGTTAACAATAACTGTTTCACACCCAATGTGTAAACCAGAAAGACATGCTCATAGGTCTGTTCATTCCTGGAGATACCAGTTCAAATTTACCAACACAAGCAGCAACAATCAGGGCAGCACAGTCAGCCTGAGATGTGGCTGTATTCATGTTTTTCACAAAGCATCTGTGTCCCAGACTATCAATAATAACCAAGTAGTACTTGCTGGTCTCAAATTTCCACATGGTATCAATGGTGATGCCATGTTCAGGTTCGGCTTTCAGTTTATCCAAGACCCAGGCATACTTGAAGTAACTCTTTCTTATCTCAACAGCCTCTTTCTCAAAATTTTTGATGGTTCTTTGATCAATCCCACCACATTTGTAGATCAAATGGCCAGTAGTGGCGGACTTGCCTGAATCTATGTGTCCAGTTTTGACAATGTTGATGGGATTCTTTTTCTTTTCTTTTCCATTTGACTTTAGGGATGGTTTTCATGACACTGTTGTTCTAACTGCAAACCTATTGTAAAAAAGGTTGGTATCAGTGTTAATATCTCCTGCTTCATCCTTGATTTTATTTATTTGAGTCTTCTTTTCTTTTTTTGGTTAGCCTAGTTCGTGGTTTATTGATTTTCCTTTATCATTTCAAAAAAACAAACTTCATTTTGTTGATCTTTTGAATTTTTGTTCTTAATATCAGTTTTATTTCTGCTCTGAGTTTTATTATTTCCTTCCTTCTGCGAATTTTGACTTTACTTTATTAGTAAATCAATAACAAATCCTAGGTCTTTGAGGTGCATTGTTAGATTGTTTCTTAGAAATCTTCTTTTGTGATGTAGACAATTATTACTATAAATTTCCCTTTTAGTACTGGTTTTATCGTGTCCCATGGGTTTTGGTAAGATGTATCTCATGCTTAGTTGTCTCAAGAAAATTTTAATTTTTCTTTTAACTTATTCACTAACCCATTGGTTATCTAAAAGGATGTTGTTTAACTTCCATGTATTTGTAACATTTCCAAAATTTTATTTTATTAATTTCTCGTTTAGACCATTATGGCCTGAAAAGATAGCTGATATGATCTCTCCTCTTACATTTGTTGAGATTTGTTTTGTGGCCTAATATGTGATTCATCCTGGAGAATGTTCCATGTGCAACAGAAAAGAATATATATTCTACAGTTGTTGGATGAAATGTTCTGTAAATGTCTGTTAGGTCCATTTGGTCTGTGGTGCAGTTTAAGTCCAATGTTTCTTTGTTGATTTTTTGTCATTAGCTTCCCATTGTTGAAAGTGGGTGTAGTCCCCTACTATTTTGTATTGTGGGCTGTCTCTCCTTTTAGATCTAATAACATTTGCTCTATATATTTGAGTGCTCTTGTGTTGGTTGCATATATATTTATAATTGTTATATCCTCTTGTTGAATTGATCCCTTTCTCC
Source organism: Macaca nemestrina (assembly GCF_043159975.1). Taxonomy (NCBI): domain Eukaryota; kingdom Metazoa; phylum Chordata; class Mammalia; order Primates; family Cercopithecidae; genus Macaca; species Macaca nemestrina. The sequence continues at coordinate 84,949,725 of NC_092128.1, read as the reverse complement.
TTATACATAATAACGTTTTCTGCCTCTTTTAACAGTTTTTGACTTAAAATATCTTTTATCTGATATAAATATGGCTTATTCTGTTCAATTTTAGTTTTTGTTTGCATGGAATGTCTTTTTCTATCCCTTTGCTTTCAGCCTGCCTTTACTGGTGTGGTGAATCTTTTTTAAGTAGTATACAGTTGGGTCTTATTTTTATTTTATTTTGCCTATTCAGCCACTCTCTCTCTTAATTTGAGAATTTAATCTATTTACATTCAAGGTTATTATTGTTAGATAAGAACTTATTTCTGCCATTTTGTTAATTATTTTTTCCTTATCTTGTAGATTCCTTATTTCTTTCTTCTTCTCTTGCTATTTACCTCCATGGTTTAGTGGCTTTCTGTGGTGCTAAGCTTTATTTTATTTTCTCATTCTCATTTGATTGTCTGCTTTACTTTATTTGTTTGTGATTACCGCAAGTTAACATGAAGAGTCTTGTAGTTAGAACTGACTATTTTAAGATGATGGAAACTTAACTTTGGTCACATAAAATTAGACAGTTCTCCTTCCCCCTAAAATTTACACTTTTGTTCACTTAATTTACTTCTTTATCTGTGGTGTGTTCCTTAGCCATTAATTGTAATTCTTGGTTTTGACCATTTGACATTAAACGTTCATACTAGAGGACTGAAGAAGTATATAGCACTCATATCACTGGAATATTATGAATTTGATTTGTTAACTTACTCTGCTGTTGAGTTTTATGTTTTCACTGGTTTTCCTGTTAGTAATTATGGTCCTTTTGTTTCCATTTTTAGCACTTTCAAGCATTTCTTATAAAACCAACTCTGTGGTAATGAATTCCCTTAGCTTTTTCTTATCTGCGAAGATTTTTATTTCTTCTTCATTTCTGGAAAAGAATATCTCTGCTTGATACAATATTCTTAACGAACAGCTTTTATTTCTTTCAGCACTTTAAATATATCATCCCATTCTGTCCCAACTTTAAGGTTTCTGCTGAGAAATCTGCTAATAGTGTAATTCAGATTCCCTTATATGCGACTTGATGCTTTTCTTTTGTAGATTTTAGCATTATTTCATTGTCTGTGACTTTTGACAGTTTGATTATAATATGCCTCAGAGAGAATTTTTTGGATTGAATATAATTGGGGATCTTTTAACTTCCTGAATCTGGATGTTCATAACTCTACCAATACTTGGGAATTTTTCAGCTATTATTTTGTTAAATAAATTTTCTGTGCTTTTCTCCATCTCCTTCCCTCTGGCACTCCTATTATAAGAAAATTTATTCACTTGATGGTGTTCCATAAGTCCTATAGGCTTTCTTCATTCTCTATTATTCTTATTTCTACTTTCCCCCCACCGACGCCCTCTGGTTGGGCTATTTCAAAAGACTGTCTTCAAGTTCATAAATTATTTCTTCTCCTTCATCTTGTCTCTTGTCGAAGCTGTCAGTTATGTATTTTTTTCATTTCATTCATTGAATATTTCTGCTCTAATTCTACTTGGTTCCTTTTTTATTTTATGTATATCTTTGTTGAATTTCTCATTCAGATCATGAATTGTTTTCCTGATTTTATTGAATTGTTTCCCTGTGTTCTCTTATATCTTGCTCAGTTTCCTTAAAATCATAATTTTGAATTTATTTTTCAGATAATATATGAATGTCCTTTTTGGGAGTCTGTTACTGGAGACATTTTGTGGGTGCCATGTTTATTTGCCTTTTTACGTTTCTTGTGTCCCTACATTTATATCTGTGAATCTAATTGAATAGTCACTTTTTTCCAACATTATGGAGTAGCTTTCGTAGGGATAAATATTTTCCTGTAAACAGGTCCTAGGGTTAAGTGTGGTGCATCGGCTTTAGCTCTAGGTCGACTCAGTACTATGGTCTTCATGCAGTTTCTTCAGCTGTAATCCTCATCAGTGGTATATATTGCCTCAGTGCTCTAGGCTGCAGGAGTTTGTGATGGCAGCAGTGTAGTTTTGCTGAGGACAGGAGCACTAGGCTGGTTGTTGGACCCTGTGGCAATCTGTCTGGGAAAGCAGATTACTGGACCAGCTGTTGGACCAGGTATGAGAGCAGTGGTGCCAGGCATTCCTGCAATGGTATTTGCAGGGATATGGGACCACTACCAGACTGGCTGTCAGGCTGGGCTCAGGTGTGTGCAGGTGTGGTGATGCCAAGCAGGCCTGTGGCTGTCTGTCCAAGGAGGTAAGGCTGCTGTGAACCAGCTGTTGGGCCAGGCACAGGTGCATGTGAGTAGAGCAGGGCCAGGCTCTTATTCTTCTTACTGAGATTCTTCAGAGTATTCTTCATACATCACCCCATGTGGTATTATAAACGGGAGCTTTGTACCTTGTTTTAATTTTGTGATTACATTTGAAATAATTTAGTGGTAGGATTGTTTGCTGGACTATTTTAAGGTGTCATGTATTCATTCCTTTGTAGCACTTTTTCTCTTCCATCATTGATAACATTTATTTATTTACTTTTCCATAAGTTATTGGGATGCAGGTGGTATTTGGTTACATGAATAAGTTTTTCAGTGGTGATTTGTGACATTTTGGTGCACCCATCACCTAAGCAGTATACACTGCGCCATATTTGTAGTCTTTTATCCCTCGCCCCTCTCCAGCTCTTCCCCCCAAGTGCCCAACATCCATTGTATCATTCTTATGGCTTTGCGTCCTCATAGTTTAGCTCCCACATATCAGTGAGAACATACAATGTTTGGTTTTCCATTCCTGAGTTACTTCACTTAGAATAATAGTCTCCAATCTCATCCAGGGCACTGAAAATGCTGTTAATTCATTCTTTTTTAGAGCTGTGCAGTATTCCATCATATATATATATACCTCAGTTTCTTTATCGACTCACTGATTGATGGGCATTTGGGTTGGTTCCACAATTTTGCAATTGTGAATTGTGCTGCTATAAACATGCATGTGTAAGTATCTTTTTCAAACAATGACTTATTTTCCTCTAAGTAGACACCCAGTAGAGGGACTTCTGGATCAAATGGTAGTTCTACTTTTAGTTCTTTAAGGAATCTCCACACTGTTTTTTATAGTGGTTGTGCTAGTTTACATTCCCACCAACAGTGTAGAAGTGTTCTCTATTCACCACATACTCACCAATATCTACTGTTCTTTGATTTTTTGATTATGGTCATTCTTGCAGGAGTAAGGTGGTATAGCATTGTAGTTTTGATTTGCATTTCCTGATCATTAGTGATGTTGATCATTTTTCATATGTTTGTTGGCCATTTGTATATCTTCTTTTGAGAATTGTCTATTCATGTCCTTAGCCCACTTTTTAATAGGATTGGTTTTTTCTTACCGATTTGTTTGAGTTTGTTGTAGATTCTGGTTATTGGTCCTTTGTCAGATGTATGGATTGTGAAGATTATCTCCACTTTGTGGGTTGTCTGTTTACTCTGCTGACTGTTCCTTTTGCCATGCAAAAGCTCTTTAGTATAATTAGGTCCCAGCTACTTATCTTTGTTTCTATTGCATTTGCTTTTGGGTTCTTGGTCATGAAATCCTTGCCTAAGCCAATGTCTAGAAGGGTTTTTCCAATGTTATCTTCTAGAATTTTTATAGTTTCAGGTCTTAGGTTTAAGTCCTTATCCATCTTGAATTGACTTTTGTATAAGGTGAGAGATAAGATCCAGTTTTATTCTCCTAGATGTGGCTAGCCAATTATCCCAGCACCATTTGTTAAAAAGGGTGTCCTTTTCCCACTTTATGTCCTTGTTTATTTTGTCAAAGATCAGTTGGCCGTAGTATTTGAGTTTATTTCTGGGTTCTCTATTCTGTTCCATTGGTCTATGTGCATATGTTTGTACCAGTACCATGCTGTTTTGGTGACTATGGCCTTACAGTATAGTTTAAAATCAGGTAATGTGATGCTTCCAGATTTGCTCTTTTTGCTTAGTCTTGCTTTGTCTATGTGGACTCTTTTTTGGTTCCATATGATGTTTAGAATTTTTTTTTCTAATTCTGTGAAGAATGATGGTGTGGTATTTTGATGGGAATTGCAATGAATTGTAGATTGCTTTTGCAGTATGGTCATTTTCACAATATTGATTCTACCCATCCATGAACATGGGATATGTTTCCATTTGTTCATATCATCTATGATTTTTTTAAAAAGTGTTTTGTAGTTTTCCTTGTAGAGGTCTTTCAACTCCTTGGTTAGATATATTCCTAAGATTGTTTGTTTGTTTGTTTGTTTTGCAGCTATTGTAAAAGTGGTGGAGTTCTCGATTTGATTCTCTGCTTGGTCGTTGTTGTATATAAGGGCTACTGGTTTGTGTACATTGATCCTGCATCTGGAAACTGAATTCTTTTATCAGTTCTAGGAGCTTTCTGGAGGAGTCCTTAGGGTTTTCAAGGTAAAAGATCATATCATCAGCAAGCAGTGACAGTTTTACTTCCTCTTTACCAATTTGGATGCTCTTTATTTCTTTCTCTAGTCTGATTGCTCTAGCTAGGACTTCCAGTACTATTTTGAAGAGTAGTGGTGACAGTGGGCATGCTTGTCTTGTTCCAGTTCTCAGAGGAAACGCTTTCAACTTTTCCCCATCAGTATTATGTTGGCTGTAAGTTTTTAATAGATGGCTTTTATTACATTAAGTTATGCCCCTTGTATACCGATTTTGCTGAGCATTTTAATCCTAAAGAGATGCTGGATTTAATCAAATGCTTTTTTTTTTTTTGCACTTCCTGCCTAGAACTCCCAAGATTATATGCCCTTTGTCTTCCACTACCAGGGCAAGTAGGGAAGGACAATCAGGAGGAGGGCAGGGTTAGGAGTTTCTGAGCTCAGACTCTCCTTGGGTGGGTCTTGCTGCAACTGCAGCATGGGGAATGGGGTTGAGATTCCTAGGTCACTGGACTTGTGTACCTAGGAGGATTATGGCTGCCTTTGCTGAGTCATGCAGGTTGTCAGGAAAGTGGGAGAAAGCCCACAGTCACAGGCCTCACACAGCTCCCATACAAACTGAAGGGCCGGTCTAACTCCCACTGTGCCCCTACCAACAGCCCCGAGTTAGTTTCCAGGCAGAAGGTATGACGGGCTTGAAAACCCGTCTCCCGTCTGTGAAAGAAAAGGTCTTGGTTCTTCCCCTGTCTGTGGAGTTTGCACACCAGATTTGCTCCCTCTCCTGAGTTCTAACCAGGTGGCTTCTCACCCCGTTCAAATTGTTACAAAGTTTAGCTAGAGATTTCCTTCTCCCTGTGGAGTTTTACACCCTGCTCCTCTGGTCACCCTCCTGTTGTATCCCTGTGGTGTGGTGCCACGCAGATATGGCCGGTTAGGGGACCCTAGGAGCTCCCAGGGCCTTTCTGCTGCTTCCTCTACCCCTGTATTTGGCTTGGCTCTCCAAATTGACTCAGCTCCAGGTAAAGCCGGAAACTTCTCCTGGAAATGGACCATCAGCTTCTCTAGTGGGGGTGTGTGTTGGGGAGAGGAGGGTCTCCCTTTCCCACTTCCTCAGTTGGGCCCTCACAGTATTTGGGGGATCTCCTGGGTTCAGCAGGAGCAGTCCACTTCCTTCAGAGGGTCTGTATGTCCTCTCGAGATTGTTGGTTTGTTCTTGCAGTCTGTCGAGCTAAAATTTACAATGCGAGCTGCTCTGTCTGGAGCTACAATCTAGTCCTGCCTCCTGTCCACCATGATGATCCAAGAGAACTGTTAACATTTAATTGGTTAGTTATTACTGTTGTCACAGTAAGTAACATGGAATTTAGAGTCAAGCATATCTATTTAGAAAACCAGATTTTCAATTCTATGTAAAGACTTGAACAAGTGACATAGTTTCCCTGTCAATAAAATGAAGAGAATAATACCTATCTCAAAGAACCGTTGAGAGTCTTAAATGGAAAAATGCCTGTAAATCCCTTAGCAGGGAGCCTGCTCATAGCAGGCACATAGTAGATGTATTAGTCCTTCCCATACAGTTTCTCCTTTATTAATAGACCTACAGTTGGATTGTATGTTCCTTCAGGTGCGAAAAGCCTGCCTTTATGTTTTACACACTTGTACTCTGAAACACAGTTTATATTAATAAATTTTTGTTAAAACTCTTTCTACCCACCCCCTTTTAAAATTTATGTCTTCTGGGTAGATAAGGAAAAACAGGTATTTATGCTTGTGAGAAGTATATCTAAATTAAGAATCAATTAGAAATAGATGGACATTTTGAAGACAAATCCTTGAATTATTCACTTTAGTGAATGGGTTTCATATGTTCCTTGGCTTTTTGAAAGTTTATTCTTGGTCCTCAGACATGTTTCATAATGTTGCTAGATAAATGAAACATCACTGGAAGGCATGCTATCTACAAACCTTCAAAAGGTACAACTCCATAGGTAGCCTGGTCTTACTATGGCCAAATAATGACTCAATAAGTGTCAATATAATTAGCAATTTATGTTTATTTCAAAATGTTCCTGCTGAGTCAATGAGTACCTCCACATGGCCTCCAACAGTGGTGCAGAATGTTGCTGGACACTCTGCACAAAGGGGTTTATCCCATTCTGCTCCAGCCTTTCTCCCCCTTTCTTCAGTACCCACTATATTTTGCGAAATGCTACAACCCACATTCAGTCTGTGTTTGTAATGCATTCTCTTCTGTTCCTTCACATATGGCAGTCTGAAACAATTACATAATGAGACATATTATCAGGGCATAACTGTCAAAAATGAAGACTAAGCTATGAATAAATATTACCCACTTATTAGCTAAGCTGCTTGTGTGTCCTCTAATCTATATGTGCCCCGACTTTCAGATTTACATTCATATCCCTGATTACCTGTGTAACAAATGAATGCAGCACTAATTATGTTCGGAAAGAGATTTACAAAGTTTATAAAGACTTATAAACTTTAAAATGATGAATTCCATTCTAAAGTAAGGTTCCTTACCATTTTTGTGTTGTAGTCTTTTTTGCCAGTCTGGTGAAATCTACTTACTCTTCTCAGACATAATGTTTTAAAATTTATAAAATAAAATATGTAGGCTAAAAAAGGGAGTCAGTTAAATTAAAATACTGTTAAACTTTTGATTTAGAGATATATATGCTTTTCTATGAAAAATTAGATTAAAATACTGTTAGAAATTTTGATTTAGAGATATATATCCTTTCTTATTAACAAACTAAAATCTAGAAGTTCAATAATTATTAAAATTTGACATAATGAATGTAAATACCATTTTGAAAAAATACATAAGATAAAAATAAAAAAATTAAATAAAATAAAATTTAATGTATTATTTTATTTTCTAGAGACTATTGTAGATATTTTAGTATTGTAGATAATTAAAATATGTTACCTTTTCTTAAAGTAGGAAATACTGTAACAACTATAATGTGATACGAGTGACAAAGTCACAGGCATTCCTGACTACATTTATGTTTGAAAGAAATGCTTAATTTCAATTACATGTTAGTGAAAATAAAGTTGCATTTTTCCTATTCAGATTCACAGACCATGTGTTAAGAATCTTGATCCAATATGATCCAATTTTGATGATTTTATTAAGTTTCTCTCCTCTGAAATACCTTAGATTCTCTGTTTTAAATGTGAAAATACCAAATTGAAAGCTTGTCTTGTCTCTCTTTACTCTCATGGAGGTATTTAAAAAGACGTGTAAATTCTTTCAGAAATGTACTTTGTTTTCCTTCAAAAGTATACTTTATAACATTAAATTGAACAAAAGCAATATCTTCCTCTAGACAGACACAAATGCATCTCAATATCATGGTGTCAGGATTTCACAGTTCTTGACATATTACTTTTGAAGGTAGAGCTGCTTCCCGCGTGAATATCCAGGTCTGGTTGCAACTTCTGCCTTCCTATCTATGATTCTTCTTTTTCTCACACTCAAGAAAGCCAACCAGAGGCAATGATTACGCACACTAATGAATGTTAAACTGTTCTACTTTCTTTTGTAATAAAATTATTTGGAAACTTGTGGTGTTCCGTGATAAATAACCAATGAATTGTGGCAATGTTCCTAGTACACAAGTGTGGTGAAGCTCCCTGGTAGAGAACAGTTGTTCTATGCATGGTTACATGCACTGTGGAATTAATGCTGGAACATGATGTCTTTCAGGCCTTAAAAAATAAATTGCCATTTAGCATTTATAGCAGCAGTGCTAAAGTGACAACCTTAGTGCTCTGAAAGTGTTCATGTTTCTCTAAAGCATAGGTTGGCAAACTTTTCCAAAGGTCCACATAGTAAATATTTTCAGCTTCGTCGACCATATGGTCTCTGCTCTGCCTTTGTAGTACAAAAAGAGACATAGACAAGACCTAACCCAGTGAACGTGGCTGTGTTCCAGTGAAAACTAATTTATGGGCACTGAAATTTGAATTTTATGTAATTTTCAGATGTTATAGTCCTTTTTTTTAAGATATATAAACACCATTCTTAATTTGTTGTGAGCCATACAAAAAAGGCAAGGGGCCAGATTTGGTCCATAGGTCATCTTTTGCTGCTCGCACTCTTAAATATGAAGCCAATAGCCAGGTAGCAAACCAATTAAATAGGTTGATCTAGCTGGCTAGGCCATCCCAAGGAGAACTGTTCTTAAAATAACTCTTAGCTAGAATGTGAGGTGAGGAAGTCTGATGTTCCAAAGGATACCACATATAGAAACAGAATTCAAAAAAAAAAAAAAAAAAAAAAAAGAAAAGAAAAGAAACAGAATTCAAAATTGCATAGATAGAAACTCTCTCTGTCTGAAATCAATCAGGACCCTGATCTCAAAGATAACATGTAGGGGCATCAATTGTATACAGACAGATTGCAGATTGTGCTGTATCAAAAAACGTGGAAGTGTTATGGGAGCAAATTTGTACAACACAAATTTAGAGTTTCGTTTTGTCTTTGTTTTCTCTCCCTGAATGCCTAATTAAAAGGAGTATGGTATTTATTTGCCTTTGCTAGAGTTAGTAAACATGGCACTATTCCTATAAAATTATTTGTGTTAGCAAGAACATGAAAGTTTAAAAGGCTTGGTCTTCTAAATCTATGAGAAATATCTTTATTACTGATTATTAACAGCAGAATTGATTTTCAAGGCATTTTTGCAAGCAGAAAAACAAAGACAAATTAAAGAAAAAAATCAGAAGGAGGGTGGTAGACAGTAGCAATATGGTGTGGGTGTAGACAGATCCCTGTGATTCATGAAAAAGTTAGGGCTCACAGATTAACTCTGTCTTGAGAACGTGTTTCATTTCTTATAGAATGGTTCCCATCAACCAGTTTCAGATCATTGCGGAAATTAACACAGAACTCTACCTATTTAGAAATCAGGCTGTGCAAAATCTACAATACTAAATGTGAACTCCAATCCTGTGGTGGTGATCATCATGGTGGTAGTTGTTGTTTTATAAATATCAGCAGGCACACATCTGGGACTTTAGTGCTTGCCACAATGTCGTTTTCTGGTTGACATATATCTAAGAAATGCGTATATTAACACCCAGGCTATAGAGCCAAGCACATTTTAGTGCCGGCTACAGCTGAAAGAATATGTTTCCATTCCTTGTCCATCTGTTCTTGGCAACATGAATTTAAACTAGAAACACAGAATAAGTTTCATGAGAAATATGTCTAAATGGGGTTTAGAACAGCAAGGTGGAAGCTCTAAGTTAACATTTGATTTTGTAGCCAAAATATTGTTTTTACTTGGAGTAATCTCATGCTACAGCTACAGCTTAAAGTTAAAAATAATAGATTTTTATTATTCACTTAAAAGTTTGGTGGCTTGGTCTCATATTCTTTTTAAAGTGCTTTTATTAAATTTGCCTATGATCCTGGGCTTTGAGATTGCAAAGCACTATTTGCTGCCACACAGTTGAACTACACTGAAAATAAATCATTAGCATCTCTAAACTCTATGCTAAAATTGAGTTATTAGAGAGGAGTGAGCACTTTGTGTACAAAGTGGATTCCATGCAAAACACATTTGCTTGTTTTTCTATGAGTCCAACCTCAAATATGACCAACTATTACGTGGCTATCTTGTATAATAATCATGCCTACCACTGTGTTCCACCCCTCTAGTTTTTCTGCTACTAAACAATATAAAATTATGTATTTACATTTGAAAATATACAAAAACACATAAGAATATTAAAATGGAAAAGAACCATAATTGTGCACCTAGACTTTGGCCTGCAAATCAAGGGTCTCAGGACTCTGAGTTAAATAGGTGAGCAAAAGGGCTGTCACTGAGTCTTGGGACAGGACTGTCTGGGATTCCACTGATGTGAGTTCAACTTCTGATTTCTGGCTGAATGCAAATATTCAGATTGGAAAGGAACCTTGAAGCTCACACAGTCCGACCTCCACCTTTATGTTAAGATGATTTCTAAAATTTTTTAAAGTCTGCCCTTTTCATATGATCGACTTATCAAATGTAGCATAGTGCATCAAAGCAATAGGGTTCACATTTTGGCTCTGTCACTTTCTAGGTATGTGAGTATGAATAGTTATTAACTTCTCCAATGTTTGGCTTCTCTATCTGTAAATGGGGAGAATCACATTTATCTTAAATTGGTCTGGAGCAGGAGCAAATGAGATAATATAATTAGTCCTAGTAAATACTCAACAAGCAATAACTCTTACTATTAGCACTTTTCTAATGTCCTCTGCTAAAGAAAAAAAATTAATAATAATGATTGCATGGGACTAATTATCTAGTATACTAACAAACAGTATTTTGGTAGAATATTCCTTAATATCGGAAAAACATTTCACAAAACTACTATTGTTTCTTGAACTTCTGTACAGTTACCTATTACTGTGGACAAGTTAACTCAAAGATTTAGGGACTCCATCTTCTAATGTATAAAATAAGAAGCTTCAACTCCATGATCTCTAAGGTCTCTTGTTCGAGTAATTTAACAAAATCATGTTTGACAGCATATCCTCATATTTTATTTATAGTGTTGAAATGTGTATTTGCTGCCAAATGTCTGATGTGGGATGTATAAATGGTCCTTATATACATGTGGAATAACATTAAGTTTGTTGATGTTAAAAACTACTGGGGTTTTTTTTTTTTTTTTTTAAGTATTATTTGGCTCAGAATCTGTGTTTCCCATTTTGTTTTAGAATAAGCTGACAGTAAATCATTTCCCACAGAACCTCAAGGTTTAGTTAAACTGAGAGTTATAAAAGTAGGCCATCTTTTTATTACTTTAAGTTTCTAAGACAAGTTTTCTTTGTGAAGTGGCTGTTATTTTTTTTAAATCTCCATAATATCAAATGGCATTAAATTGTGGATATATGTATACACATTGTAACTTAAAAGGCATCTACTTTCTTTCAGATCTCAGTGACCAGCTGCTGGAGGTGGTCGGCTTGGAAGGAGCCATGGAGATGGGGCAAATATACACAGGCCTGAAAAGTGCTGGCCGGCGGCTGGCTCAATGCTCCTGTGTGGTCATCAGGTAGTTCTCCTTCTGTAATTGACAAAGGCGTTTGATATGGCATAGCCTCAAACTAATTAAAAGTATGCAGAACTCTCATAGTAGCATTGTCGTCTTTGGGTTCCAAATGATCAGTGACTAACACTAATATATTTCAGAATAAATGGACATAGGCAGATTGTATAAAATATTGGTTAGCTATTACTTATCTGGTTTGTTGGAATCTGATTCTCCCTTGTTGACTACCATGGACACATTGATGCATGAATTCAAACATACAAATTTTATGGTTGATACTCATATTAGTCTACTGAAGCACCAAAGTATTTACTGGGCAAATTATCTAATGAAAATAATGACAAGACACCATTGACTTAAATTCTTTCAAGGATTAAAGTGCTATATTAAGATTTTATGTATGTTTTAAATTTTAACTTTTTCAAGCATTTTTTTCCCCAAAATTTCACTTGCAGGAAAAAAAAAAAAAAAAGAGATCTTTTTTTTTTTTTTTTATTTTTCGAGACAGAGTTTCACTCTTGTTGCCCAGGCTAAAGTGCGGCGGCACGATCATGGCTCACTGCAACCCCCACCTTCCAGTTTCAAGGATTCTTCTGCTTCATCCTCCCACATAGCTGGGATTACAGGCACCCGCCACCACACCTGGCTAATTTTTGTATTTTTAGTAGAGATGGGGTTTCATCATGTTGGTCAGGCTGGTTTCAAACTCCTGACCTCGTGATCTGCCCAGGTGAAACCACGGATTGTAGTACAGACATAATTGATGTTATTTATCTGAAACTATTAGTGCTAGAAAATCTGAGACATCAAACACCTTTCTCCCAGTTTGCAATGTGGGGTTATAAAAACAAGGAATCTCTTTTGGCTGTAGAAATTCTGATCATGTCATTAAACATAAACCCTGAAATTTTTCTTTTGGCATCCAGAATTTTCTTTTAATACCATTACATTTAACAGGAAACTCATAATATTCCTGTGACTAAGGTACTTTTCAGGGTATTTATCAATAGTGGAGAGTTGAAGCTCCTTTCATAGGAGATAAATTTAGAGTCCAACTATTACCATATTTGCCTTCCCTGGTCTCATCATCTTATATCTCACATATAGTCTGTAATATAAAGTATTTCTTTGCTATACTTAAAATGAAATATTTTCCCCCAGGACTAGCAAGTCTCTGCCAATGCAAATTGATGGGGAGCCATGGATGCAGACCCCATGCACAGTGAGTACAGAATAGTTGATATGCTATGTCAATCTCAGTTTTGCTTTCCTCTTTGACTAATCACAATAACTGATTTTTTTCTTTATGTCTTTTCAACTTATCACCAAATAGTCTTTTTGTTGTTGTTATTATTTTTGTGTCAGAGCCACTGCATTTAGGTTTTAGACATTATATACCCTTGGCAATGATTTAGCTCTTGAATGTTTGTGTTAGCCTAAGTATAAATAGATCTTTTACATAGATCAATTATAAAGCATCAATCAATTATAAACTCTAGAGCCAAACAAAATATTAATAAAGGTTTCTCTTAAACATTTTTGTGTTTATTTCAGAGCACGTTATGAGAATATTATTTATGAGAACTGCAAACATAAGCTTACATGTGAATTTATTTCTCAGCTGTTCTATTGCCTCCATTTGGGGGATTTGAGGGCTTTCTTCTCCATAAGAAAAAAATTTCTCTCCAGTTTCTACCATAGTTGTGTTTTCTAGATTGAGATATTAGTTAAGTCAGACATTTTGCCCTGCTCAAAAAAATTCAGTTTTCATTTGCATAGTGAATATTTTATTGCATTTCAAAAACAGGCTAGGAACTGCTTTTGGCACTGGGAGTAGAAACATGAACAAGACCAACAATGTAATTTCCTTCAAGTTTCTTACATTCCAATAATAGGGGACCAGATAAATAAACAAATGTTTGATAAATATAACTTCAGACTGCAAGAGTTATTTAAAAATAAGGTGAAATGATGAAGAGAAACTGGATTAGGTGTGGAGAATACTACTTGATATAAGGGAGACCTCCTTGAAAGGACACAGACGAAAGCTCAGTATAAAATACAAAAAAAAAAAAAAAATTAGCTGGACTTGGTGGCACACACTTGTAGTCTCAGCTACTCAGGAGGCTGAGGCAGGAGAATCACTTGAACCCAGGAGGCGGAGGTTGCAGTGAGCTGTGATCATGCCACTGCACTTCAGACTGGGTGACAGAGTGAAATTCCATCTAAAAAAAAAAAAAAAAAAAAAAAAAAGACACTAAGGAGGGTGGTGTGCCCAAAGCTTCTAGAATTAGGGGAGAATGGTAAGAGGCTAAGTAGAAAAGGTAGACAGAGAACAAACCATGTAGAAAAAATGATGCTAAAGAGCTAAATTTTGATTCTAAGTACAATAGGAAACTATTGAAAACTTTAAGCATCATCTGATTTACATGTTTTTAAGTTCACATTGGCTGCTCTGTGGAGGATTGATTGTACTGAGCAGCAACTGAGAGATGGATCTATGCTAGTACTCTGGGCTTGGGCAAGGATGGCAGCAGGGAAGTAAAATGAAAGTGGATCAATTTAAGCTATATTCCAGAATTAGAATAGGAAACATTTATTAATGAGTTCCTGGGAATGCAGGAGGTGGAGGAAAGGGCTGAATTGAAGTTAACTCTTACCTAAGTATGATAGTGTCATTTACTGAGTAGTTAAAGTTCAGAGAGAAACTGGCTAGAGGGCAACAGGGGAAGATCTTAATCTTGCACAAGCATTGTGTTGAATGCTTGTGTTATATGTGAGTATTTATTAAATATTCACTTAACTCTAAATAATGAAACCATCATTTTTTAGATGGAGAAAATACAAGTCCTGGGAGGTTAAATAGCATCATCAAGGTCAGGTATGAAGTAGATATGGAAGTAAAATCCAAGACTCTTTAATTAAAGCCCATTCTCTCAACCACTAGTGTAAACAACTTTAGCTGCAGATTTCAAACAGCACAGATTAGCATGTAAGAAGGAATTTTTCATTTTGCCTTTGTAATGGTTTTACTCTAAAGCTATTGGCTCAAACTTTGTGTATAACACATAAACATAACTTCTTGTTTGTTTCTGGTGTATTCCTTTAGCTACCTGAACACTTCATCTTTTTCCTCGCTTCACCAGTATGTGTACATATACATCTTTTTTGTAATCATTCACTCTCCAAATGGCACTTCTAAATTCACATTATTCTATTCACATGGATGCTTAAAATGTGAATAGAATGAAGAATAGAGTGTGAATAGAGTGAAGGTGATCGTTAACATCATTAATGATGGTGATGGTTATAGTGATGATAAAGGTGGTAGTGATGGTGGTGATGGTATTGCAGGGGTGGTGATGGTTATGATGGTGGTGGGGGTAGTAGTGGCTATTGTAATGATGGAAATAGTGGTAAAACTTGTGGTGATGGTGGTGATGGTAGTTGCAATGGTGGTGGTTGTGATGCAAGATAGTAGTGGTTGGTAGTGGTGTTGTTTTTAATGAAAAGTCACTTTTCATCAGCCTTGGTAACAAAAGAATAAGTAAATCAAAGAAAATAAAATCAACTAGCTTCCATGAATACTCTTTGCATTATTTTGGACTCTTCTCAGGAGAAGAGGCGTTTAGCCTCTTCTTATGCCATGTTTTGAACCAAGAAGCGGTCACAGCTATGATAATATCTAATATTTGTTAAGTCCTTAGAATGTCCTGTACATACAGTTGGAGACACTTGACCCATGTAGATGCATTTAATCTTCACAAAAATTCTATGGTTAGCCTTGTTTTATGGATGAAATAACTGAGGAAGACAAAGGTTAAATAGTTCATCTAATTCTACACAGTTAATAAACAGCAGAGTAGAAATGGAAACCCAGGTAGTCTGGCTCTAGCATCTGCATGCTTCATTGCTGCTCCTCATTGTGAAGTTCAACACGAAATGACCCCAGTGCATGCTGGAGATCTCCATCCAGAGTGTGTGACCTTTGGTAAATGACGGACTACCTTTCTCTCTGACTAACTTTCAAGCTTCTCCCGCTTGAAAAATCTCTGCCTATTGAAATTTAATTAATGTGCTAGAATAATTTAAGCTTGTTTAACACAAGTACTTTTAACACTACTTTTGTTAATTTTTATTTCAATAAGTAATAAGACATTCATTTCACCTGTTAACTATCATGATTTACAATTGTTAAATTAATAATAATTTTATGTAACTTACATTGAATGTTCTTCCCTTGTAAACTCACTTATTCATTTAAAACATTTATTGCAGCTTATAGTAGACCAAGAATCATAATAGAGTATGGCTCATTATTGTGATTTTACATTCTGGCATACTCTACTTTTCCTAGAGCCACATGGGGTTCTGAACTTTAAATTTCACTGTAATTGAAGAGAATATTTAGTATTCATAACATTGGTATGGTTAACTATGGAGCGTTTTTGCTTCAATTGAATAACCCAATATTTTTCTTACGGAACATAAGAATGCTGCAATGTTAAAATTCTCTGCTGAATTTAAATATCTGTAAGCTGATATTCAATTTATGAAGGAATTGCTCTAGACATAATTTTAGAGGAGAACAGAAGTTCTGTTTTTTCTTTAAGTAGAATATATAAAATAGAAATATCAATTAATGCTTTCTTAAAAATCAAGATAATACAAGTTTTGGAGTTGGTGGGTAGTGATGATGACACAACAATATGATTGTACTTGGTGCCATTGAACTGCATGCTTAAAAATGTAAGTTAAAATGGTGAATTTTATGTTGTGTATTTTTTGCCACAATAAAAAAGTAACTGAGACAAAAATTAGTGTAAGATTTATTTATACATTTCACTGATTGAGTTCAAAGTTCAGGAAAAGAAAAAAACTGAAGAGTTTAATACTAACTCTTCAAATATGCACTTGGTAATTATTTTTAGGACCATCTAGATTCTGTGTCACTGTAAAGTCATCAACATACATTTTTAAGTGCTCCTGTATTCATTGTTTTGTAATAGTCACTGAGTTAACACAATTATTTTACCCATATAACTATTGCTTGTGATAATAAGCATATCAAACTGAAGACAATATTAATTCTAGAAGAGTGTATATTGAAAATCGTTTTAGAAGAGCTGTCTTTAGGCCAGACTCCAGAGCCTATTTTATTCTTTCTTCTTCCTCCCCCATCCTTCCTCCTGAGCACATAGAACATATGATTCTATAGTCAATATGTTCTTATAAAGGGAAGAAGAAAGAGCAGCTTGGGGTGGAGGCTAGAGGGAATAGAGTGGTAGGATAGGAAAGGACATAGACTAGGTAAGATTTTATTTTCTATCTGTACAACCAGCACCCCTTCACTACCCATTTATTTTAAGTGATACACGACCAGTAAAGTTTAAGTGAGAAGCGACTATTCAAAGTCTCAGGAACCTCAAATTTATTACAACTAAAATGGACTCATCATTTGCCTCCCAACATCTCTCCTACCCTAAATGAGGTCTTCTCACGTCCTAGATCTGCGATTCTTCCCTATATCATACTGAGATAGTGAAACCATTGAAACACCTGGTGTTTCCTAAGCTAGAAATCTGAAAGTCATCCTGTACTTCTCTCTATACCCTCAAATCCAATTTACATGTCCATATAATGATATGACCTATTTCTGGAATCTTTTCCTTTCTTTCTCTCCCTACTAACCACTGTCTTAGATTTATTTGGTCCAATTCATTTCTCTCTCATTCCTGGCAAAATCACATCAATATTTCCCCATCTCAATTTTTGTTCCAATTAAGTCCATGCTTCACATTTCTATCAGAATGGTCACTATAAAATATGAATCTCACCGTGGCACTCTTCTACTTAAAATATCCTTTAGTTACTTTCTGTCTGATAAAATGTAGTTGAGTGAGGATTCCTGTTTTACCAACATAATCTCTTACTTTTTAAAAAGTCTTTTCTTTTTGTCCAAACAAATGTTTCCTCTTCTTTAGTTTGGTAACCAACTCATCTTTTGAGACTCATTCCTTGCTGTCCCTCCTCTATAAATCCTTCTGTGAGCATGACCCCTCCTTCCACTTCTCCACTCCTTTTTCTCCAAATAGCCTAAAAGCTCAGCTTCAGTGTTTCACAGTTTTATCAAAACAATAACAACATTACGTTGGAATTCTCAGTTATATGTCCAGCTCCTTTTAGACACAAGCTTACTGAGGTCATGGACCATGATTTGGATCATCTTGGTAGCCCCGGAGCATAGCACTGTGCCTCACACATAATTATATTGCCAACACCAAATGCACTTTGAATTTGCAAATTTCTGAAATACTTCTTGGGGTAGTATAGCATTTTTTAAAAGTGTTTTTCTACTAAATCTTCTTTCACTGAACATAATGTAGGTTGGCTAGCAATTCATTCACATATTTTTATATATAAATACATGTAAAAGTTATTTTGAGTTATCTTTATTCATTATATTCTCAAAGCAAAGAATTTGAATGTATCAGAGAAGAAATTCTTTCTCAATCTCAAAAGATTTAATCTTTCTATTTCCTGTATGGTATGATGAAACTTCTTTGGGCCACTTCCCGCTGGATTATCAATTATATATTGCTTTTGCACATTCAAAAAGCTGCATTCTGTTAATTATTTGAAATATTAATAGGCATGTATTATTACTCATGACACATTTATGAAAAGTAATGCCAAAAAGATTTTAATGCAAAATTAATCTGGGTTTTTTGTTTATGATGAAGACAGAAAAAACTCCTGAAACTTCCTTCCATGTGATAGAGAACGGAAAGGAAATCATGAACGGATTACACATTAAATAGTGAAATGATCACAGGTAGACTAAGAAGACTCTACAGAGTGATAGCTGAGGACACGGTAACTTCTAGAAAACATTTATGTATGTCTTAACCCCTCTTTGCCTTTTTCTGTACCTTCCCTGGCATAATACCTCTTCAGATCTTAAACCTGTTTGCTCAATCTTAGCTTACAACTACTTTCATGTGCAATTGAGCCCTAACCTGGTGTGGGACCAATACCCACCAAGCCTGATAGTCTTGCTGCCTTAGGTACGATCCTTTCAAATCCTGGGTACCCTATGAGCACCTGCCTCCTGCTGCCCAGATTTCTACTGTGTGACCCATTCCATGAGATGCTATTTTCTGACTTGACTGCCAGTTCCCCTCCCTGGCACTAGCACTTCCTTGACTTGGACACTAACTACTTGCTTTGCCTTTATTTGCATCCTCTACTAGGAAGACTTGGTCCTTTTTCTATTGCCCTAGCCACTGCAGTTATCTAGACTTCATTTTGACACTTGTTTTCACATATTCCACCATAACTTTAAAATACAAACTATTTAAAAACAGTATTCTGGAGCTTATTACATTTTTTGTTTATGTGGTTGTTTTTTCAATTTGTTAAAATGATCATAATACTAAAGTGTTAGTTACTGTTTAATCACTTGCTAAATACACAATAGTCTCAGGCCATTAAGATATAAAGTAAAAGGTTGCATAAATTTAAGTTTTTCAAGACCCAGCAAGTTAGTATCAGCTAGACAAAGGTTGCTGGATTTTTCAAGACATGAGAGGAGGGCGGAGCAAGATGGCCGAATAGGAACAGCTCCAGTCTCCAACTCCCAGCGCGAGCGACACAGAAGACCGGTGATTTCTGCATTTTCAACTGAGGTACTGGGTTCATCTCACTGGGGAGTGCCGGACGATCGGTGCTGGTCAGCTGCTGCAGCCCGACCAACGAGAGGTGAAGCAGGGCGAGGCATTGCCTCACCTGGGAAGCGCAAGGGGGAAGGGAATCCCTTTTCCTAGCCAGGGGAACTGAGACACACAACACCTGGAAAATCGGGCAACTCCCACCCCAATACTGCTCTTTAAGCAAACAGGCACACCAGGAGATCATATCCCACACCTGGCCGGGAGGGTCCCACACCCACGGAGCCTCCCTCATTGCTAGCACAGCAGTCTGTGATCTACCGGCAAGGCAGCAGTGAGGCTGGGGGAGGGGCGCCCGCCATTGCTGAGGCTTAAGTAGGTAAACAAAGCTGCTGGGAAGCTCCAACTGGGTGGAGCTCACAGCAGCTCAAGGAAACCTGCCTGTCTCTGTAGACTCCACCTCTGGGGACAGGGCAATAACAAACACAGCCGAAACCTCTGCAGACGCAAACGACTCTGTCTGACAGCTTTGAAGAGAGCAGTGGATCTCCCAACACAGAGGTTGAGATCTGAGAAGGGACAGACTCCCTGCTCAAGTGGGTACCTGACCCCTGAGTAGCCTAACTGGGAGACATCCCCCACTAGGGGCAGTCTGACACCCCACACCTCACAGGGTGGAGTACACCCCTGAGAGGAAGCTTCCAAAGCAAGAATCAGACAGGTACACTCGCTGTTCAGAATTATTCTATCTTCTGCAGCCTCTGCTGTTGATACCCAGGCAAACAGGGTCTGGAGTGGACCTCAAGCAATCTCCAACAGACCTACAGCTGAGGGTCCTGACTGTTAGAAGGAAAACTATCAAACAGGAAGGACACCTACACCAAAACCCCATCAGTACATCACCATCATCAAAGACCAGAGGCAGATAAAACCACAAAGATGGGGAAAAAGCAGGGCAGAAAAGCTGGAAGTTCAAAAAATAGGAGCTCATCTCCCCCGGCAAAGGAGCGCAGCTCATCGCCAGCAACGGATCAAAGCTGGACGGAGAATGACTTTGACGAGATGAGAGAAGAAGGCTTCAGTCCATCAAATTTCTCAGAGCTAAAGGAGGAATTATGTACCCAGCACAAAGAAACTAAAAATCTTGAAAAAAAAGTGGAAGAATTGATGGCTAGAGTAATTAATGCAGAGAAGGTCATAAACGAAATGAAAGAGATGAAAACCATGACACGAGAAATACGTGACAAATGCACAAGCTTCAGTAACCGACTCGATCAACTGGAAGAAAGAGTATCTGCGATTGAGGATCAAATGAATGAAATGAAGCGAGAAGAGAAACCAAAAGAAAAAAGGAGAAAAAGAAATGAACAAAGCCTGCAAGAAGTATGGGATTATGTAAAAAGACCAAATCTACGTCTGATTGGGGTGCCTGAAAGTGAGGGGGAAAATGGAACCAAGTTGGAAAACACTCTTCAGGATATCATCCAGGAGAACTTCCCCAACCTAGTAGGGCAGGCCAACATTCAAATCCAGGAAATACAGAGAACACCACAAAGATACTCCTCGAGAAGAGCAACTCCAAGACACATAATTGCCAGATTCACCAAAGTTGAAATGAAGGAAAAAATCTTAAGGGCAGCCAGAGAGAAAGGTCGGGTTACCCACAAAGGGAAGCCCATCAGACTAACAGCAGATCTCTCGGCAGAAACTCTCCAAGCCAGAAGAGAGTGGGGGCCAATATTCAACATTCTTAAAGAAAAGAATTTTCAACCCAGAATTTCATATCCAGCCAAACTAAGTTTCATAAGTGAAGGAGAAATAAAATCCTTTACAGATAAGCAAATGCTTAGAGATTTTGTCACCACTAGGCCTGCCTTACAAGAGACCCTGAAGGAAGCACTCAACATGGAAAGGAACAACCAGTACCAGCCATTGCAAAAACATGCCAAAATGTAAAGACCATCGAGGCTAGGAAGAAACTGCATCAACTAATGAGCAAAATAACCAGTTAATATCATAATGGCAGGATCAAGTTCACACATAACAATCTTAACCTTAAATGTAAATGGACTAAATGCTCCAATTAAAAGACACAGACTGGCAAACTGGATAAAGAGTCAAGACCCATCAGTCTGCTGTATTCAGGAGACCCATCTCACACGCAGAGACATACATAGGCTCAAAATAAAGGGATGGAGGAAGATTTACCAAGCAAATGGAGAACAAAAAAAAGCGGGGGTTGCAATACTAGTCTCTGATAAAACAGACTTTAAACCATCAAAGATCAAAAGAGACAAAGAAGGCCATTACATAATGGTAAAGGGATCAATTCAACAGGAAGAGCTAACTATCCTAAATATATATGCACCCAATACAGGAGCACCCAGATTCATAAAGCAAATCCTTAGAGACTTACAAAGAGACTTAGACTCCCATACAATAATAATGGGAGACTTCAACACTCCACTGTCAACATTAGACAGATCAACGAGACAGAAAGTTAACAAGGATATCCAGGAATTGAACTCATCTCTGCAGCAAGCAGACCTAATAGACATCTATAGAACTCTCCACCCCAAATCAAGAGAATATACATTCTTCTCAGCACCACATCGTACTTACTCCAAAATCGACCACGTAATTGGAAGTAAAGCACTCCTCAGCAAACGTACAAGAACAGAAATTATAACAAACTGTCTCTCAGACCACAGTGCAATCAAACTAGAACTCAGGACTAAGAAACTCAATCAAAACCGCTCAACTACATGGAAACTGAACAACCTGCTCCTGAATGACTACTGGGTACATAACGAAATGAAGGCAGAAATAAAGATGTTCTTTGAAACCAATGAGAACAAAGATACAACATACCAGAATCTCTGGGACACATTTAAAGCAGTGTGTAGAGGGAAATTTATAGCACTAAATGCCCACAAGAGAAAGCAGGAAAGATCTAAAATTGACACTCTAACATCGCAATTAAAAGAACTAGAGAAGCAGGAGCAAACACATTCGAAAGCTAGCAGAAGGCTAGAAATAACTAAGATCAGAGCAGAACTGAAGGAGATAGAGACACAAAAAACTCTCCAAAAAATCAATGAATCCAGGAGTTGGTTTTTTGAAAAGATCAACAAAATTGATAGACCACTAGCAAGACTAATAAAGAAGAAAAGAGAGAAGAATCAAATCGACGCAATTAAAAATGATAAAGGGGATATCACCACCGACCCCACAGAAATAAAAACTACCATCAGAGAATACTATAAACACCTCTACGCAAATAAACTGGAAAATCTAGAAGAAATGGATAATTTCCTGGCCACTTACACTCTTCCAAGACTAAACCAGGAAGAAGTTGAATCCCTGAATAGACCAATAGCAGGCTCTGAAATTGAGGCAATAATTAATAGCCTACCAACCAAAAAAAGTCCAGGACCAGATGGATTCACAGCTGAATTCTACCAGAGGTACAAGGAGGAGTTGGTACCATTCCTTCTGAAACTATTCCAATCAATAGAAAAAGAGGGAATCCTCCCTAACTCATTTTATGAGGCCGACATCATCCTGATACCAAAGCCTGGCAGAGACACAACAAAAAAAGAGAATTTTAGACCAATATCCCTGATGAACATCGATGCAAAAATCCTCAATAAAATACTGGCAAACTGGATTCAGCAACACATCAAAAAGCTTATCCACCATGATCAAGTGGGCTTCATCCCTGGGATGCAAGGCTGGTTCAACATTCGCAAATCAATAAACATAATCCAGCATATAAACAGAACCAAAGACAAGAACCACATGATTATCTCAATAGATGCCGAAAAGGCTTTTGACAAAATTCAACAGCCCTTCATGCTAAAAACGCTCAATAAATTCGGTATTGATGGAATGTACCTCAAAATAATAAGAGCTATTTATGACAAACCCACAGCCAATATCATACTGAATGGGCAAAAACTGGAAAAATTCCCTTTGAAAACTGGCACAAGACAGGGATGCCCTCTCTCACCACTCCTATTCAACATAGTGTTGGAAGTTCTGGCTAGGGCAATTAGGCAAGAGAAAGAAATCAAGGGTATTCAGTTAGGAAAAGAAGAAGTCAAACTGTCCCTGTTTGCAGATGACATGATTGTATATTTAGAAAACCCCATTGTCTCAGCCCAAAATCTCCTTAAGCTGATAAGCAACTTCAGCAAAGTCTCAGGATAAAAAATTAATGTGCAAAAATCACAAGCATTCTTATACACCAGTAACAGACAAACAGAGAGCCAAATCAGGAATGAACTTCCATTCACAATTGCTTCAAAGAGAATAAAATACCTAGGAATCCAACTGACAAGGGATGTAAAGGACCTCTTCAAGGAGAACTACAAACCACTGCTCAGTGAAATAAAAGAGGACACAAACAAATGGAAGAACATACCATGCTCATGGATAGGAAGAATCAATATCGTGAAAATGGCCATACTGCCCAAGGTAATTTATAGATTCAATGCCATCCCCATCAAGCTACCAATGAGTTTCTTCACAGAATTGGAAAAAACTGCTTTAAAGTTCATATGGAACCAAAAAAGAGCCCGCATCTCCAAGACAATCCAAGTCAAAAGAACAAAGCTGGAGGCATCACGCTACCTGACTTCAAACTATACTACAAGGCTACAGTAACCAAAACAGCATGGTACTGGTACCAAAACAGAGATATAGACCAATGGAACAGAACAGAGTCCTCAGAAATAATACCACACATCTACAGCCATCTGATCTTTGACAAACCTGAGAGAAACAAGAAATGGGGAAAGGATTCCCTATTTAATAAATGGTGCTGGGAAAATTGGCTAGCCATAAGTAGAAAGCTGAAACTGGATCCTTTCCTTACTCCTTATACGAAAATTAATTCAAGATGGATTAGAGACTTAAATGTTAGACCTAATACCATAAAAATCCTAGAGGAAAACCTAGGTAGTACCATTCAGGACATAGGCATGGGCAAAACTTCATGTCTAAAACATCAAAAGCAACGGCAGCAAAAGCCAAAATTGACAAATGGGATCTCATTAAATTAAAGAGCTTCTGCACAGCAAAAGAAACTACCATCAGAGTGAACAGGCAACCTACAGAATGGGAGAAAATTTTTGCAATCTACTCATCTGACAAAGGGCTAATATCCAGAACCTACAAAGAACTCAAACAAATTTACAAGAAAAAAACAAACAACCCCATCATAAAGTGGGCAAAGGATATGAACAGACATTTCTCAAAAGAAGACATTCATACAGCCAACAGACACATGAAAAAATGCTCATCATCACTGGCCATCAGAGAAATGCAAATCAAAACCACAATGAGATACCATCTCACACCAGTTAGAATGGCGATCATTAAAAAGTCAGGAAACAACAGGTGCTGGAGAGGATGTGGAGAAATAGGAACACTTTTACACTGTTGGTGGGATTGTAAACTAGTTCAACCATTATGGAAAACAGTATGGCGATTCCTCAAGGATCTAGAACTAGATGTACCATATGACCCAGCCATCCCATTACTGGGTATATACCCAAAGGATTATAAATTATGCTGCTATAAAGACACATGCACACGTATGTTTATTGCAGCACTATTCACAATAGCAAAGACTTGGAATCAACCCAAATGTCCATCAGTGACAGATTGGATTAAGAAAATGTGGCACATATACACCATGGAATACTATGCAGCCATCAAAAAGGATGAGTTTGCGTCCTTTGTAGGGACATGGATGCAGCTGGAAACCATCATTCTTAGCAAACTATCGCAAGAACAGAAAACCAAACACCGCATGTTCTCACTCATAGGTGGGAACTGAACAATGAGATCACTTGGACTCAGGAAGGGGAACATCACACACAGGGGCCTATCATGGGGAGGGGGGAGGGGGGAGGGATTGCACTGGGAGTTATACCTGATGTAAATGATGAGTTGATGGGTGCAGCACAGCAACATGGCACAAGTATACATATGTAACAAACCTGCACGTTATGCACATGTACCCTACAACTTAAAGTATAATAATAATAAATAAATAAATAAATTAAAAAAAAAAAAAAAAGACATAAGAACAGCCTGGAAATATTTGGAGTAAAACCCTGGTGACAATGCCTAGATATAACATTTACCTTGCTTACCATGTACGAGTTTCTGTTGTATGGGTACATGTTTATTACTTATTTAATCCCCATAGCAACCCTAAGATGTCAGTAAAGTTATTATAATCCCCATATTAATAATTTAAGAAAAACCTAAAGCCAGAGAAGTCAAGTAACTTTCCCAAGGCCACACAGCAAAAGGCAGAAATAGGCCATTGGGTTTTAATATCTTAATTATGATGCTTTGCTACCTCACTCAGTCACTCTTCAGAGGCTTAATGTATTTTTTTTTTTTTAAGATGGAGTTTCTTTCTTGTTGCCCAGGCTAGAGTGCAATGGTGCGATCTCGGCTCACCGCAACCTCCACCTCCTGGGTTCAAGGGATTCTCCTGCCTCAGTCTCCCAAGTAGCTGGGATTACAGGCATGTGCCACCACGCCTGGCTAGTTTTGCATTTTTAGTGGAGACAGGGTTTCTCCATGTTGGTCAGGCTGGTCTTGAACTCCTAATCTCAGGTGATCCACCCACCTCGGCTGCCCAAAATGCTGGGATTACAGGTGTGAGCCACGGCACCCAGCTGCCTTAATGTAATTCTAATACTAATAATCAATTACAACTCTATCATTGAAAATAGAAAATCCCTTTTCATCTTATTTATATTATTTATTTTTATGTAATGCATATTTTGCTTTCCAATGCAGCCAAAGCTATCCATCATATTGTTGCCAGAATTACTGCTGACCAACACAGCTATGATGATCTTACTCCCTTGATCTCAAAGTTCAATGCCTCCTCGTTTTACATAGAAAAAAGTTCAGAATCTTTGTCATGACATTAAATTATTTTCCCAAGGCCGGCCACAGACTGCCATGCCTCATAGGAACCATTTCCCAGAGGTTTACCATGCATAGTACTTCCTTTTTTGCCTCAAATCCTTACCCTCTATTTTGTGCTTTAGAAATAGATTAATTCTTCTGGTCTCCAGGCAGGCTACCTCCAAATCTGAGGCTTCTTCCAGTAGTTATCTAGGACCCATGGTTTGCATTTCTTTCATCTAGTCTTACCTATGGTTTATTAATTTCATATACTTAATTTTTCCCTTTTACTCAGATTGCCTGAATTAATTATTCTGTCCTATTGGGATATATGTATTTTTATAAGTTACTTCAAAATCTTTCTGGAAGGCAATGAGATATAAATACATGCATACTAAAAATAAAATAAAATCTCTTCCTTCAATGCCAAGCTTAGAAGCAATTTCCTCATAAAGCCTTTTTAACTTCCCATCTGTCAGAAATATTTGCCTGATCCTTTGTACTCCTGTGACTCTGTTGATATCTTCTTAACAGCATTCCAATTCACAGACTTGTATTTCGGCTACGCATGCCTGCGTCCAGCTCTTCTGACTTAATTGTAAGCGTTTTTTAATTTCATCTTTAATTCCCCTTCATACTTTGCAAATGTCTTTTTGCATAGTGCAATTTCTGATAAGAAATTCATAGTCGTTTGAATCATTGCTTCGCAATATGTAATACGTCATTTTTCCTAGGCTGCTTTCAAGATTTTTTTCTTTGTCTTTAGTTTTCAGCAGTTTGACTTTGATGAGTCTGGGCATGGGTTTCTTTCAGCCTATCTTGTTTTAGTTTCACTGAGCTTCATGAATCTGTAGCTGTATGCTTTGCCAAATCGGCACATCTCCAGCCATTATTTTTTCAAATATTGACTTCTACACCACACACTCTCTCTTCTCCTTCTAAAACTGATGACATGTGTTAAACACTTTATGTATTGTCTCATAGATCTTTGAGTCTGTTCATTTTTTATTTCCTTCTATATTTTCTGTTGTTTACATTGGGTATTTATTTACCTGTATTTGAATTCACTGACATTTTTCTCATATATCTCCATTCTGTTGTTGAGTTCTTTCAGTTATATTTTTATGTTGTTCATTGTATTTTTCAGTTTTAAAATTTCCAATGATTCATTTTTTAAATATCTTCTGTTTCTCAGTTCAGGCTCTCTGTCTTTCATTTCATTTCATTTCAAGAGTATCTGCCATTACTTCTTAGAGCATGGTGATAATACCTGTTAAGTCTTCGTTTGTTAATTCCAACAACTATATCATCTCAGGGTTTGCATCATTGACTATATTTCCCCTTGTGGGTTTTTGAGACTTTTCTGTGGTTCATATCTTGAGAAACTTTTTAGTATATTCTGAACATTTTTAATATTGTGTTGTAAGACTCTAGGTATTTTCAATTTCCACAGGAAATGTTAATTTATTGTTCTTGCTGTTACTATTTTAGCAGGTAGTTGACTCTGTTAGGTTCAGGTTACAAAAGCTGATCTATCTTCTGTGAGTTGTAGTTCCAATATTTTTGGTTTTCAAAGTGTTTGCAATGTTATTCAGATGTATCTTACTTGTAAAAGATCCATATGCCTGTCTGAAAACTTGGTGGTGATATAACCCCAAATGCAGTTCTCAAAGTCATCAGTATGTTTGTTAAGGTCAAATCTATGCATACACAGCTCAGGGGTAAACTCAGGTGATCAAACACAACTTTATAGGATAGCTTTCTCAAGCCACCTCCTCTCCATGATCTCTCTGATACTTTTTTTACTCCCAGGACTCTCATATTGTTTCACTGACTAGGAATCCAAGGCTTTTCTTTCCTTGCTTTGTCATATATTTCCTGAATTAGCATCTGCCTCCAGGGCTCTGTGATAAAGGAATAGAGAGAGGAAAAAGGAGTAGGAATGCCCTATGCTTTGGAAACATAGTTTCTCTAGTCAGAGAAAAGATGTCTCCTCCATTGGAGTTTTAATTACCTTCCACTGCCGTGGAATTGCCAGAGGACTGGGATGGAAATGATTAACAGAACCTTTATTTTTTTTTTGAGATAGAGTCTCATTCTGTCACCCAGGCTGGAGTGCTGTGGCATGAAGTTGACTCACTGCAACCTCTGCCTCCCGGGTTCAAGTGATTCTCGTGCCTCAGCCTCCCTAGTAGCTGGGACTACAGGCACGCACCACCATGCCTAGCTAATTTTTTGTGTTTTTAGTAGGGACAGGTTTTCACCGTGTTAGCCAGGATAATCTCAGACTCCTGAGATCAGACAATCTGCCTGCCTTGGCCTCTCAAAATGCTAGGATTACAGGCGTGAGCCACCCACCACATCTGGCCTGATTAACAGAATATTTTTCCCATTCACTCTGATCTGTAGGGTCCTTCTTTCCTATTTTTGTACCAGTAGGACAGGGTTTTTCTTGGCACTTTCTATCTGTACCTGCTGTACAATTCCGGTTTTTGGTCTGCTTTTAAGTCCAGGCCAGGACATGCAAGAGGAGAGAAAAAAACTAAAAACTAAAAACTCATCACTGGTTTGATGGCACTTCACGTTCTGTTTTTTTTCCCCCAATTTTCCTTTTATTATTTTCTTTTCAGCAACTTCAGATATCTGCTACATGTGTTCTGCCCAGGGTTTATAGTTGTATTCAGTGGGAGAGATAGAGTGAAGAGCGCTTACTTCTTCTTAACTGAAATTGGAACCTACACCCCCCCCCCATTAGATTTTCTTGTCTATGGGTATTTTGGGATCTGGCTAAATTCTCTCCATCAGATTGGCATATTATTAGCTAGATGTACTTACATGCTGACTTGGAGATTTCATAGATTATTCCCCATTTTCATATTCCTTACAAAAATTCTAAATAAGCTTAATAAAAGGCCTAAACCTTGAATCTTAAAACATACTCAATTTGAGAAAACGTCACTGATATTTTTTCTGCTCTTGTGCCCTATATTTAATCTGTTTGAGACAGCATTTACCATGTTGAGAGAAAATAATTGACCAAAGAACTCAGTTGTTTTTACTCACTTACAAGATTAAGGTTTTGGGTATTTCTATAGGCTAGTAATGATATGGATGACCACATGAAATTTTCTTTTTTAAATTACATTGTAGGCAAACACATTTTAGGACTCTTCCAAGTAAGTTATCTGTTAGTATGAGAGACTTTTAGACTGCACGGATGAGGTTAGGTGAATATCCAAGGTCATGAAGCAAAGAGTTATACAACCGAGACTGTTCCTAACTTTACTTATTCTTGAAATTGTGATCAGTTCATTAAACTTGTTTGCCTAAGGATAAAGGGTTCAGAAAGGAAGAAACACCATGCTTCTGAGGCTTTCTGAAATGTGCAGCGATGAATAAAGGAGCACAGGTGTAAAACAGACAGTAGTCCAATGAGACTCCTTTATATTTTGGCTTTCTTTAGCAGTTCCACACTTAGCAAACACAGCCTAGGGCATCTACACGAAGAAGCAACATAAACCATTATAAGAAGAGAATATTTTCATGGTCCTTTCAAAGGCCCATTCGAAGTTGAATATCATGAAAATCCTTTCTATTTCAAATACCATTTAAATGAGCACTTCACATAATATATACTGGAAAAATAATGGAATCCATTGATCACTTTTTTCCCATAGTCTATGTGCTTATATCTTAATTTTTAGTTCAAGAAACAATGGTATTTTTAAATTTAACTTGGGGATAGTACTATGTTTCTTGACTAGAAGCTTCTAAAGCCTAAATATAAACAGTACATGAGAAAAGATTTATAGCAGGAATAGGCCAAATTTGAGAAGTTAAAAAATAGCTAGAATTCACATTTTTTTGTGATAGGTGGATCTCCTTTTACCTACTACATAAATTAATTAATCACAGACCAGAGGACTGGAAACAAATTGGTAAGTTATACAACCTTACCATTCTCTTAGTACAGAATATCAGCCATTTTATTAAAACTTCTGTTTACCAGATTTTTATTTAAAACCTATTCTAGGTTCTACTATTTTAAAAGTTAGTTTGAGAAAGTTGGCATATGCAACTGAAATAGTCAACTTTGCTAGCACTTTAACAGAAATTCAGTGTAGTCTGAGGTTAAAAATATTTTTCACTCCTTGAAAATAATGTTTTTTGGGATATCGGTAAGGAAGGAGGGGAAGAACTGCTTAGGAAGATTACTATCCAAAGGGGTAGAAAATGGAAATGAGGGCTGGAATCCATGGTCGTGTCTTTGCTTTTACAGTGACTTCTGGACTTTGGGGAGTTATTTAATATTTTTCTTGGAATTATTTTCCTAGTCCTAAAACCTGCTACCTACAAGTCACAAAGAAGTATTGAATGGTTGTTGAAAACTACCATATATCACATTTAGTGATATTAAGAAATCATTAATTAATTTCTGGTATATATTAAGTATTGTTATATTTAATAATACATTTGAATTTTCTTCTTTTTCACGATTTAGACTAACTTTCCTGTAATCCCCAATTATACTTCCCCAAAAAGTTAAACCCATGTTATGCTACAGTGGGACAATATTTGACATCTTTGAAATTTGGCCAAAGTGTTACAGAAAATGTAGCAACATCATTATTGTTTCCTCATTATCATTTACAGTTAAACTGTTACTAAAGAAGGGCCTTGTTTTATCATAATATTTAACTTTCATAATTACATACAAAGAAAATTATGTTAATTTTCTAGAATAGATGCACTGAAAATAGTGCTCTGAAATAGTGCAATGAAAGTTATCCGCATAGTTAAATAACTCTTGAATCTCCCAAGAC
Organism: Macaca nemestrina; assembly: GCF_043159975.1. NCBI lineage: Eukaryota > Metazoa > Chordata > Mammalia > Primates > Cercopithecidae > Macaca > Macaca nemestrina. The sequence continues at coordinate 84,918,817 of NC_092128.1, read as the reverse complement.
CCTTGCATTAAATTGTTTAACTTTAAATATCATTAAATAATTATTAATGTACAAGTTTCGTTATCTGGATAGTAGCCTTGTGTTGAAAATGTGAAAAAAATATTATTTTCTTTTTTTTTTTTTTTTTTTTTTGAGACGGAGTCTCACTTGGTCGCCCAGGCTGGAGTGCAGTGGCACGATCTCAGCTCACTGCAAGCTCCGCCTCCCGGGTTTACGCCATTCTCCTGCCTCAGCCTCCAAGTAGCTGGGACTACAGGCGCCCGCCACCACACCCGGCTAATTTTTTGTATTTTTAGTAGAGACGGGGTTTCACCGTGTTAGCCAGGATGGTCTCGATCTCCTGACCTCGTGATCCGCCCGTCTCGGCCTCCCAAAGTGCTGGGATTACAGGCGTGAGCCCCCGCGCCCGGTGAAGAATATTATTTTCTAATTAAAAGTTGCACAGCAATTGTAACTCAACACTTGCTGACTTGGTAGACACACCTTTTTTAAAGAATCTTAAGTTGCTCTAATGGCTTATTTTACCACGGTGGGAGACAAACTCAGCAGAAGAACATGTGTCTTTTTAGTGATGAAAGAAAAAGAAAAAGAGTAACCCATAAGTAATCAGTAAGAAAATGCTTTAACAGGTAGGTGTAGATAATGAGGATTTTCCTGATGTACCTGGAAACTTCGTTTTGCCCAATATTTAAATACTATAGATATGTTAAAAAAATAAATACTACAGTTTGTTTTTTGTTGTTGTGGTGGTGGTGAGGTTTTGTTTTTGTTTTGTTTTGTTTTGTTTTATTTGAGATGGAGTTTCTCTCTTTTTGCCCAGGCTGGTGTGCAATGGCATGATCTCGGCTCACTGCAACCTCTGCCTCCCAGGTTCAAGCGATTCTCCTGCCTCAGCCTCCTGGGTAGCGAGGTTACAGGAGCTCACCACCATGCCCAGCTAATTTTTGAATTTTTAGTAGAGACAGGGCTTCACCATGTTGGTCAGGCTGGTCTCGAATTCCTGACCTCAGGCGATCTGCCTGCCTCGGCCTCCCCCAAACTGCTGGGATTACAGGCATGAGCCACTGCACCCCGCCAGTTTATTTAATAAGCCTAAATGTTGATATTTTGAAGAGATAGAAAATTAACAAGTCTTCTGCCCCCTTGAAACATACTGGCTTGAGCAGACTGCTGCTCTTGTGAGTATATGTTTTAAGGTGTGAGTGGTAGTGAGACTCCAAAAGCAATTAATTAAAACATAGACTAAAAGCACCTTTTTACCTAAATCTTCATTAGTAAATGCTTTTGCATAAATTTACATTTTTAAACGTTTATTTTTCCAAAGACTGGCACGTTAGTGTTTACTCGGACATTATTTTGTGCGTTCTCCTGTTACTTATGCATTAATTAGTTTTGTTTACCTGTGCATAATTTTTCCTAATTTCACAACAGTTGTTTTTTGTAATTGACAACACAATTTACTGCATGTGTGCTTTCTGGTCCTCAAACAAGAATGTTAAGGTGGAAAGCACCAATCTTTTCATTTCAGATTGGTAAAAAAAAAAGGATTGATTGTGACTAATTTCCAATTAATTTGCAGTAGTTACAGGGGAACAAAACCATTGCACCTACTAATTAAAATTTAAAATATTCCAAGGTGTCATCTTTAGGTGTCTCTGGAATATATAATTTCCATTTTGGTTCATTGCTGGATCTGTAACACCCGTGAGCTTGACAGCTCTATTAATTTAAAGGCTCAGTAATACCTATTAGTACAAAACATGAAAAAAAATACCATTAATCATTTATTTTAATTTTGCAGCTCCGTCATTTTCTCAGTATGTTTTAAAATTATGATGACACCATAATGTGCACAAATCGACCTGGATAAAGGGGAAATGGATCATACTACTTTGGAAAGATACTGAAGTACATTATTAGAGCTTAATTAATGCCAAGCTGATTAGATATGATTGCTTTTTGTATAAAAATATTTTAAAGACTTTTTTCTTGCCAGAGCATATTTTAAACGTTATCCATCCCGAATGTTATGTTTACAATTAAACTTACCTTTTTGTCGTTCTTCACTTTAATGCATTCAATTTAAATATTGTTCAATGAATGTAAGTTTCTTTTATTCTTTATTTTGAAACCTGAATTAATCTAGTCATTAGTTTCCAATTCAAAAATTTAATTTCATTTTGGCTAGCAGATAGTAATATCTCTCCTAATCATATTCTCATGTAGGAACTCCAAACCTATGTTGGACACAATATCTAAAAACATGAAAGGTTAAAAATTAAATGAGAAATATGCCAGATATGTAATACCTTATGTATGTATATTGATGTGACCCAAGGCTGTAAGTATGATAAAAATGATAAAACTGTAGGTACTTATCAGAATTTTGTCATTAGTTTTCAAGAGGACCAATATTCACATCCAGTTCAAAACTGAATATCTTCCTCTGGAATGTGCAAAATTGGAAATAATCTCCCAGTTGATGGGTATCATCACAAAAATACTGCACAGGTTTGATTGCTCTCAGCAGTTAGAAATCTGTCTGCTGGTGGATACAGACTATAGCCTCACAAGGTCTGGACCTGACTATTCTCTCACATTTGACTTCTGTCTGTCCTTGCCTTTTCTAACTATTAATTTTCTCTGATCTCTGATTTTGTGTATTATAATTAGAAAACAAGGCTACCATATTCTAAGCTCTTCATTAAAAGGCAATAATCTGTATTGTTGAAAATTTTAAAGAGTGAGCCTGCTTATCACTAATACAGAACTAGTCGTGTTTCATAGGGATCTTCCTGGGATAGAATACCAATTTTCAATAAAAATTTGAACTTAAAATTCTTAATAAAAATGAACTAACTAGAATACCATAGTTATTATTTTTATTTCCTTGAATATTTAGAAGACAGTTGCACATATTTCTTTTGAGGAGACCTAAAAAACTCAAAGACTTTTTTTTTTCTTTTTTTTTTTTTTAATTATACTTTAAGTTCCAGGATACATGTGCAGAATGTGCAGGTTTGTTACATAGGTATACATGTGCCATGGTGGTTTGCTGCACCCATCAACCCATCATCTACATTAGGTATTTCTCCTAATGCTATCCCTCCCCTTGTCTCCCACCCCACAACAGGCCCTGGTGTGTGATGTTCCACTCCCTGTGTCCATATGTTCTCACTGTTCAATTCCCAATTATGAGTGAGAACAAGCGCTATTTGGTTTTCTGTTCCTGTGTTAGTTTGCTGACAATGATAGTTTCCAGCTTCATCCATGTCCCTGCAAAGGACATGAACTCATCCTTTTTTATGGTTGCATAGTATTCCATGGTATATATGTGCCACATTTTCTTTTTCCAGTCTATCATTTATGGGCGTGTGGGTTGGTTCCAAGTCTTTGCTACTGTGAACAGTGCTGCAATAAACATACGTGGGCATCTGTCTTTATAGTGGAATGATTTATAATTATTTGGGTATATACCCAGTAATGGGATTGCTGGGTCTAATGGTATTTCTGGTCCTGGATCCTTGAGGAATCGCCACACTGTCTTCCACAATGGTTGAATTAATTTATACTCCCACCAGCAGTGTAAAAGTGTTCCTATTTCTCCACATCCTCTCCAGCATCTGTTGTTTCCTGACTTTTTAATGATCACCATTCTAAGTGGCATGAGATGTTATCTCATTGTGGTTTTTGATTTGCATTTCTCTAATGACCAGCAATGATGAGCTTTTTTTCATATGTTTGTTGGCTCCATAAATGTCTTCTTTTGAGAAGTCTCTGTTCATATCCTTTGCCCACTTTGATGTTTTGTTGTTGTGGTGGTGGTTGTTGTTGTTGTTGTAGATTTGTTTAAGTTCCTTGTAGATTCTGGATATTAGCCCTTTTTCAGATGGATAGATTGCAAAAATTTTCTCCCATTCTGTAGGTTGCCTATTCACTCTGATGATAGTTTCTTTTGCTGTGCAGAAGCTCTTTAATTTAATTAGATCCCATTTGTCTGTTTTTGGCTTTTGTTGCCATTGCTTTCGGTGTTTTAGTCATGAAGTCTTTGCCCATGCCTATGTCCTGAATGGTATTGCCTAGGTTTTCTTCTAGGGTTTTTATAGTTTTAGGTCTTAGGTTAAAGTCTTTAATCCATCTTGATTTAGTTTTTGTATAAGGTCTAAGGAAGGTGTCCAGTTTCATTTTTCTGCATATGGCTAGCACTATTTATTAAATAGGGAATCCTTTCCCCATTGTTTGTTTTTGTCAGATTTGTCAAAGATCAGATGGTTGTAGATATGTGGTTTTATTTCTGAGACCTTTGTTCTGTTCCATTAGTGTATATATCTATTTTGGTACCAGTACCATGCTGTTTTGGTTACTGTAGTACAGTTTGAAGTCAGGTAGCGTGATGCCTCCAGCTTTGTTCTTTTTGCATAGGATTGTCTTGGCTATACAGGCTCTTTTTTGGTTCCATATGAAATTTAAAGTAATTTTTTCTAATTCTGTGAAGAAAGTCAGTGGTGGCTTGATGGGAATAGCATTGAATCTATAAATTACTTTGGGCAGCATGGCCATTTTCATATTGATTCTTCCTATCCGTGAGCATGGAATGTTTTTCCATTTGTTTGTGTCCTCTCTTATTTCCTCGAGCAGTGGTTTGTAGTTCTCCTTGAAGAGGTCCTTCACATCCCTTGTAAGTTGTATTCCTAGGTATTTTTTCTTTGTAGCAATTGTGAATAGGAGTTGGCTCTCTGTTTGTCTATTATTGGTGTATACAAATGCTTGTGATTCTTGCACATTGATTTTGTATCCTGAGACTTTGCTGAAGTTGCTTATCAGCTTAAGGAGTTTTGGGACTGAGACGATGAGGTTTTTTAAATATGCAATCATGTCATCTGCAAATAGAGACAATTTGACTTCCTATGTGAATACCCTTTATTTCTTTCTCTTTCCTGATTCCCCTGGCCAGAACTTCCAATACTGTGTTGAATAGGAGTGGTGAGAGAGGATATCTTTGACCTGTGCCAGTTTTCAAAGGGAATGCTTCCAGCTTTTGCCCATTCAGTGTGATATTGGCTATGGGTTTGTCATAAATAGCTCTTATTATTTTGAAAAAACTCAAAGACTTTTAATAGATTGTATGGTATCATTCTCATGACAAATCTGTAAGGTGAACAAAATGGCTATTATTAAACATGATTTTTAAATCCATAAATATAATTTAAGAGGAGAATACAACTATTTTATCCAAGCCAAGTCAAGAAAATCAGTGATTGGCCAGGCGCGGTGACTCCTGCCTGTAATCCCAGCACTCTGAGAGGCTGAAGTGGGCAGATCACCCAAGATCAGGAGTTTGAGAACAGCTTGGCCAACATGGTGAAACCCCATCTCTACTAAAAATGCAAAAAATTAGCTGGGTTTGGTGGTGGGCGCCTGTAATTCCTGCTACTCAGGAGGCTGAGGCAGAAGAATCGCTTGAACACAGGAGACGGAGGTTGCCATGACCCAAGATCATGCCGCTGCACTCCATTCTGGGTGGCAAGAGCAAGACTCCATCTCAAAAAAAAATGAATTATCAGTGATTCATTTATTGATTCTTTCAACAAACATTTATTGAATTCCATCTCTATGAAGCTGCTGACATTTTGTCCTAGTGTCAGCAATGGAGAGAAAACAATACAAAGTGAACCAAAAAAAGATATGATCTCTGATCTCAGTGTGGGTAGACATAACTCAAATAGTCCCACAAATATAAAATTTCAATAATGATGTAAGGTCTGTGAGGGAAAGTTCATGATCCTTTGAACTGTGATACTATGGTACTGTGGTACTATTGTACTGTGACAGGGTATAATAGAGGTGTTTGATCTCGTTGTAGGAGGTCCAGGAAGGTTTTCAAAGAAACTCAAAATTGACCTGAAAACTAAAAGAGGAGGAGGATATAACTAGGCCCCAAAGAAAGGGAAGAGTGTCTTATGCAGAGAAAACAGCACAATATGGGAGGGAACATGATGTGTTCAGGGTGCAGAAGGAAGACATGAAAGAAGAGAGGCAGCGTGGGGTGAGGCACACGGTCCAGTAGGAGCAGAGCAGCAGGACCTGGGAGCCCTCAGGAGAAACGTTTAGCTTTAATTTAAGGGTAACGTGGAAGTAAAGAGAGGTTTCAACGGGAAAGTGATGTGAGTAGATGTGCACGGTGACAAGATCATTCTAGGTGGGGAATTAATTGGTGGGAGAAGCAATGACCATTTAGAAGAGTTCTATAATTGTTCAGGCCTTAGAACACGGTAGCAAAAAGGAAAAAAATTCAAGATATACAAAAAAATTTGAGGGATGAAAATGATTAGATTCAGTAATAGATTAGTGGTTATGGGAGGTAAGGAAAAGAAGGTGTCAAGGATGATCTGGATTTCTGGATCATTTCGAACAACTGAATAAATGATGACACAATACCTTGAAATAGGAGGACTGGAAGAACAATCAGTTTCCTCTCTAGTCCAGTACTATTGCAACTGAATTATTCTCCCTGTTCAATGCCTTAAGCACATTGTTAGAAATATCAATTATCATAACACCAAGCAATGGCAATTTTTTGTGGATAAGTTATCAAAATTGAACATCTGTATCCAATATTATTACCATGATGCAGTTTAATGCTGAGGAGAAAGTCTTTCAGATCAGTGCTATGATGCTCCAAATAGCCAAGGTTATGGCTGAATCTAGAAATTGGGCCATTAAAGAAGTTTCTTCTTCTAATAAGACAGTGTGAGCTTATTGGACTCCCTTGATTAAACAAACAAACAAACAAAAATAATTATGCTCTCTGATGGTTAGTAAACGTCCCACATTCATTTTTTTCTAATCTTTCTTTTGGGTAAAATTGGTGTCTGGCATGTGGCAGGAATGCTGCCAGGTGCCACAGGGAGAAGACAGATGGCCATAATATGCCATTTCCCAATGCCACCCAAGGGACACAGAAAGCTGTTGTTGTCTCAGATAGAAGAGGGGTTAGCAAAATGTGTTTCCACAGGACTAAATATAGTGATGCTAAAAATAATAACATTTATTAAGCATGTATATGACATGCATAGCCTTATTTGGTATTTGTAGTGGTCTTTCAAAGTAGGTGCTATTGTTGTATTACTTTAGCAAATAAAGACTGAAGGTCAAAACTGAGATTCTTTGGTCAGGGTTTTATAGCTGCCAGTGACCAATCTGGGAAACAAATCCTTGCCTCATGTCCTGGGTCTATGTCCTTAACCCCATTACTACATGAAAAAAGACCATATAGAAAATTTTAGTTGAAATATTACTCAGCAAGAAAAGTCAAGTCACAAGTTGTAAATATTCTCTAGTTAGGAAAAGAAGTGTTTTTGTATTGTTTTGTTATGTTTTTGTCTTCTATTTTTCATGTGCCCAAAGATTTGGAGATGCTCTAAGAAAAGATAAACAGTTACTGGTTTAAAATTGTGAGGATCATTTCTCTGTAGAAACATGGAGATAACAAAAACGTTTTTAAAATGTCTTTGACCTTCCCTGGCAACCAACTTAGAGCCACAAAAATATTTTGGAATGAAGAACACAATTTATATGTTTAAAGCGATTTCAAATCCAGGTATGAATATTTCCCATGCAATGTGGCCAAATAGTCCATCACTTTCAGGAATAAGTGTTCTCTTTTCCATACATATTTAAACTTCCTGTGAATTTCATTGGCAAGTAAACCTCTCAACCCCATTTTTGAAGGATTTTATTTTAAGTCTTCACAATGATTTCTCTGAATTTCATGTTAGATCAAAGACTTTAACATTAAACTTGGAAATTATCATTCCAGAAAATAATGGCTAGAATCATAAAAAAAAAAAAAACTGGCAAACGGATTTTAGAAAATTGTTATGTTTCATTGCTTTGCTTTTTTGGCAGTTATGGACCTGAAAAATTTAGCATGTACTTTATTCCCGCTGTCATATGGCTCAGCTACACACATGAATTCAAAATGGTTTCCATTATTAGAAGGAGACAATCTTATTCCAGAATCAAGCTAGGTAACTTTTAATGTTTCAGATAATTGCTAAATTAAGCTCTACTCACAGATATTTTATGGCATTTATTTTGCTCTGAAAACTCCATTCATTTTTAAGGTAGCTTAATAAATTCAGTGATAATAAACTCTTAAAGAGATGAAGCAAGGAGAAAATTTTTGGCTAGATACAGGGTGAATATTTAACAGGAAAAATGCTACCTGCTGAGGTATGTTTGAAGAACCATAATATTATTAAGCCCACCCTGGTGCAAAGCAATGAGAATTAATTAAAAAGAGAATGCATTTAAGCCAAATTTGTTCAGTTGGTACGTTATCAAAATTGAGGAATGTTAATATATATTCTAATTCAGAATTTTCACAGGATTTCCGAATGGTAGTACTTAGTATAATAAAGATATGCCAAAGAAAATTATTTCCACTTTTATCCATCTTTCAGCTATTGACCCAATAAATCATGATTTTAAATTAAAATTATTTCTTCCACCTTATGCCTCATAATTCTAGATTTAATTTTCAGTATTTGACTTAAGGGTCAAATTTGACTCAAGGGTCAGCAAATTATGGCCTGTGAGTCAAATCTGACCAGTTGCCTGTTTCTGTGTAGCCGGAGTTAAGAATAGTTTTCATATTTTTAAATGGCTGAAAAAATCGAGAGAGGAGTAATGTTTCCTAATGTGAAAATTATATGGAATTAAAATTATAGCTTTTAGACATAGAGTTTATTGGAACATGGCAACATTAATTTATTTACATGTAGTCCAAAACTGCCTTTGCTGTATAAGGGCAGTGCTGAGTAGTTCAGAGACCACAAAGCCTAAATCATTTAATGTCTAATCCTTTACAGAACATGTTTGCCAACCTCTCAGGCAATATGAATGACTACTTAAATATCATTCAATATATCACTCTCAAATATAATAATTCTATATTTCGAATTAAGTTAAATAATTTAATAGCTTATATCACAGACATATAGACCATTGTACCAAACCGAGGCATGCGTCACCTTATTTGATGTAGTTTGAAGGTTTCACCCTAATTAATAGAAGAATGCCTCATTAATAGGCACTCTGAGGATTGATTGGAAATGTTTATAAGATAGCACTTCTTTCAGTTTTTCTCCTACCTCTCTGACTGTTTGTATTCTCCTGCTGCACTCTTAAATGGCAGCATTCCCCAGTTACAAAGTCTAACATCTGCTATTCATACTTGCCACACTGGTCTTCAGTAATTTCTTCTCAATTCCTGACATTGTTATAAGATAATCAAACCCAAATCTATCTCAAGACCTGTTCTCCCTTCTGAACGCCATATCCACAGACCCAAAAGATACTGAGCATCTCCTTCAGAATGTCACCCTCAACAGTGGGTTCACTGGATTTCTGGTTTTCACCCCTTCCTCGTTTTCACCCCTACCAAAAATGCTTCTCTTTCTATAAAAAGCATCACTACACACATTATGAAGACCAAAAACATGGAAATTGTAGTAAAATCTTCGTCTTTTTCCAGTGCCCCACACACCCACTCAATCATCATATCCTATACTTCTGCCTCCGCAATATCTGTTAAATCTGCCTCCACTCTGTTCCCATTGGCACTGCCATGACTAAACTCCATTTCAGTTCTTTTCTGGATAACTACATTAACCTTCCATTTGATCTTCATAGCTCTGGTATGGCACCAGCCCTTAACCTCTGCTGTCAGAGCGATGTGACTAAAACTCAGTTTTAATTCTGCCACCGTCCTTCCACCATGATCTAAATGGCATTTTTTTTTACTCTTATTGTACCCTGAGAATATCCCTAGCTAAAGCATATTACAATCTACCATCACATGTCCTCTATCATCATTATACTACAAACACCTCAGTTAGGTTTAAAAAAAAAATGTCTATTTAACTTGCAATCCTCCATACTAAAATAAGGTAGGCTGGTACCTAGTACATTACCAATAAAGGTAATTAAAATTGAGTCAGTTAGGATACTTGTTTTCATGTGTTTTGGGGGTGTAGAAAAGGGAACTTTCATCCATTCATTTATTCAGTTGGTCAGTCAACAGATTCTTATTGGTCTTGCCCCTTAAGAAGAGAAGTACAATGACAAATAGTCTGGGGCTTCTCAAATTTAAAAGCACAGAGGAATCACCTGGGGTTCTTGTTAGAAAGCAGAATCTGAATCAGAAGATCTGGGGTGGGCCCGGGGAGTCTGCATTTTTAACAGTGATGTCAGTGTTCCTAGCCTGTGGATCACATACGGAGAACTAAAACACTAGAGTGCAGGAGAATCACCTGCAGAGGGATTTTTAAAAAGTATTTAAAAGTTGGTACCAAAATAGTATATGCACATGTAACAAAAAAAAAAGCAGAATGTATAGACTTGCAAGAAAAATAGCCATCCTGTGTCCTTTTTTCTGTGTCAACAGATCTTCTCATCAGATGCTACCACTTTGATTCTTGGACTATTTCTTCTGATCGTTTACTCCATATCTGGAAATATGCTTTGCTGTTACTTTTTTATGGATTAGTTTTAGGTATACTCTACTTACTTAGTGCTATAGAAAGGTGGTTTCTAACACTCTTACATTACTGTGTTTAACTCTATTACTAATAGTTAACATTTACTGAGTGCTTTTTTTGTACCAGGTAACAGTCTAAGCATTTCGTGTACATTGATTCATTTAGTCCTTACAAGAAACCAGTGAGACACCATATTAAAAGCTCTACAGCATTGATGAGGGAAATGAATCGTAGTAACTTGCTCATAGCCCCTAGATAGGAAATGGTGGGCCCAGGCAGCCATTAAACTGTTCAGCTTCTGAGAAGTATATAATAATTGTATTTAAATCAATAAAAAATATATAATCATTGAGACTATAAAAATGTTGTCAACTGCAGAACCAAGTCCTGACCCACCATCACATTTTCTTTCCTGTAAAGCTTTAGAATTTTTTTCTTCTCTTTGCAAAGTGATCCTTATAATAGTTCTCATTTTTCTTAAAAAAAAAAAAAAAAAAAGACAAAACTCTACCATATCAATTTATCTATTATCCACAATCCTTCTGTTTATATGCCAGAAGTCCTTCCCTTTAGGTTTCTGTCTAGTTCTCTTGCAAATCTGTCTTCCTGGATCTGAGTTGAATCCTTTGTTTTTTGACTCTCCTTCTTAACTCACTCATTTACTTCGCTGGAGAACACCCCAAATACATTTTAAAGGATATATAAGAGGAAAATTCTCTAGATACATTTGTGACTGAAAATGTCTTCATTCTACCCTTGCAGTTAATCAATACATTGACTAAGTATAGAGTTCTCAGATAAAATTAACTTTTCCTCTGGGGTTTGAAGGTGTTTCTTCATTGTCTTCTAGCACTAATGTTTTTGAAAAGCCTGATGCCATGCTGATTTTTATTTTTCTGTAAGTGACCTATTTTTTTTCTCTCTGAGGACATTTAGAATCTTCTTTTTATCCCTGCACTTTGAAATTTTACAATAATGTGTGATTTAAGCTGGGCAGGACAGGGATAGAAATTTGATTGGCAAAAAAGAGAGGGAACGCTCTCTAGGGCAATAACTAGCACAAAGGTGCAGAGGTGGGAATTAGCAAGGAGGGCCTAGGAGATTTGAGAGTCAACTATCAAACCCAGCTCTTGCATTTACCCACTTGAGTGATGTTATGCAGGTAGCAGAAACCTTTCAAGTCTCTTTGTCCTCCAGTGTAAAGTAAGGATGTTGACAGCTACCTCCCAGAGTTGTTAGGAGGCCAAAATTAGATATTATAAAAGTAAAATTATTTTTAAAATAATTTCAACAGCAGGTATAAGAATTCCTTAAAGAAAATAGACCCACCTCTGTTCTAAACTTATCAGAATGCTTCAGTAAATGATTATGGAAAGGATGTTGAGCAGTTGTTCAGATAACAAAAGAAAGAGAAATGCTACTTTTCATAATAAAGGGTTTGGAAATATTTGATGTTGGAAGACAGGGAAGCAAGAAAGAAATCACCAATGAGCTGAACCAAGTACTGTCTGGGAAACTAATCAGGGAAGACCCATTTCTCTTCCCTCTGATTTTAGTTGTGCTGAAGAAAGTCTTTGAAGAGAATACAAATACCTGGGGAATAAACATTATTTGCTATGTGCTGTGAGATATAAATACCCTCTTCTATCTCTTTTATGAAATTCTACTTCAGTTTTACACTCTTCTCTAATAATACTTTTTTTATGGGAGTGGACTTTGAGGGCAACTCAAAGAAGTGAATGAAATAGGTGGCACCTGAATAACATGTAAAACACCTAGCAAAAAGCTTGGCACACAGTAAGAGCCAGATCAATATTATTTTTTATTCTGGTTGTTATTCTTAACATTACAACTATGAGGTGGAAATATCACAACTATCAAACTACTCAACCTTAACAATGTAATAGAAATAAGAAGATGAAGACTATGCTTTGTAATCTTTGATTCTCTTACTGGTTTCTATATGTGCATCCTTATTTCATATTGAATAATTATAAAAGTGAAACTGAACCCACATTTTTGGTATTTATATTCTTAGAAGTGGCCAGTCTTAATTTGAAATAGGAAGACAGAAGTAGAAATAGTCACGGGCAGTAGAAGAACCTTTCTCTGCCACTGTTGCTTTTCTAAAAGGGTACATGATAAGGAGAATGAAGAGTTTTATAGGAGGCCACCATTCTGTATCTGATAGTATTTACCTTGCATGTTGTAAGCAATGCTACTCCACCTTCACGGAGCCATTCCAGTTTCTAGGAGTCCCATCACCACTGTTTATGAGTGCCCAGAATTCTCTTTCAAATAATAATGTCAGAGTCTCTTAGAAACTAAATAACCAAAATCATGTTGCAAAATGCCTTGTTCATACCCAGTGCCCCAAAAATATTTTATGTATCAAGGAATAACTGAGAAGTAATTACCTGACTCTTAATAGAAGGAAGCATTCAAAGAGAAGCCATTTGGTTCATGTCCTTAGATTGCTGAAACTTAATATATTCTAAGGTTTTTGGGGATAAAATTTTTACTCATTGTTATTTTTCTAGTGGGTAGAAAATTAAGAATAATAATGAAACAAGAATGTTCAATGTATACAAAACAGGCATCAGAGTCATAATTATAGGCCTTGTCAACCCCCATTAACCAGAATTTTGCCACATGAGCAACCTGAGTCTGCAGGTTCACTTGAGTCTCTGCAGCTTCCTAGAGCCTACACCTGGAATTTCTGTGACTGTGACACCGACAATCCATGTGGCTTGGAATTATTCTCATCTTTAGTAGAGTGATTTTGCTTCTGCCCAAATATACTAAGACATGTAACTATCCAGTGAAATCAGCCATGTGAAAAGCCAGGATTCATAATAGACATTTATTGAATGCTAGTTTCCTCCATGTGGTCTCCCCTAACAAAGAAGAAAATAAAACCAATTGGTTCTCGTTTCCATAAACAACAGACAAAAAGGATGTGGATTTCATTTTTTGCAGAAATAAACTTAAATAAACAGTTGTGTACTTTGACTACAGAAATGATTAAACAACCAAGAAGAAAGGTTACCTATAATTTTTAAAATAGTACTGGCCATTATTCTGATGAGTGACTGGAAACTCGAACTTGTGTTTTCATTACTCACATAGATGAAAGGCCCCATTGTATCAAGAGCACTGAATGAGATACTGTGCTATTTTTCAAAGGCATAAAATCATGTAATTTCTTTTTTAAAAAAAAAAGGTTTTCAATATAAGAATAGTCATAATCAAACAAAATTTATATGCCCCCCCAGATAAAAACACAAAGAAGAAGCTAAATCTTATAGCTAATAATTATGTGACATTTTTGCTATGCTTTGTCATAAATTGATACTAACTTATATATATAAATGGCTAGAAAGATAGATTTCTTTCATCGTCTTAACAACTATTTGGAAATAATGATCCAATTTCCCAAAATGCCCTAATACTATTATGCCCTGTAAAGCATTTAGTCCAGAAATTATGAACGAGAAATCTCAACCTTCTTACTTTAGGTCTTAATGTTCTATTTGAATCTAAGGTTATCATGTAAGTAATATGTGATAACTGCTTTCCCAGTACTCATTTAAAAATGACATTTGTGCATAAAATGATTCATTTTCATTTTCAATGTTAAAAAATAGTGCCTTTCTGCTAAGCCTCCCATTTCAGCATCTGTGACACTATTCAGTGTGCTTGTTCAATTTACCTTTCCTGTTAGACTATAATTTCTTGGGGGCAGAGATTGTATATTGTCTATTTATTCAAAGTTCCTGATACAGTGTCTGAAGCATAGTAGGGGCTGAACAAATTTTGTGAAATGAATAAACGATGAATGATGCAGTATTAGATCCTGTCTACAGCTAGAATTTCGGAGGAGTTTAAAACTCAATGACATAAGGTACAGTATAATCGAATGCTGACTTATTGAGAGAAAATCTGGTATAGATCATTTTCAGTCTACAGAGTTAAGTGCATTCTGGTGTCTTAACTATATGACTATCAATTCCCTAGTTCATAATATAACAAAAATAAGATGAAGTCAGATATCCATGGAGTTTGAGGCTGGGTTAGCCTTAGTGGCCTTTTACAGGTGCAATTTATTTTTGCAGGAAAAAGAACACTGAATCCTTCCAGAATAACCTGATTCCAGCAGACTTAAATAAAGTTGTTCATTCTTTCAAGGTTTTTCACATACTTCTGTCTTTCTAGACTGTGAAGTAAATTTCCATTTCCCAAAAGCCCCACTGCAGATTTTAATGATCCTGTCCACGTGATATACATTTTTTTTGTTTCATTGCTATTAGTGAATGACAAGTGAAGGATATTCATTTTAACTTGAAAATGTCAGGTATGCACTTTAAGAGATATATTTTTTGCAGCTTTTAATGAGGTGGTGTTTCTTTTTGAAAGAAATACTCATCTCTGATGCGAATGCTGTGCAGGTGACAACTGATATTTAATAAGCGATGGTTCTTGTATTAGTTGCAGTTCGCTAAAGAAAATGTCTCAGATTGCTTTTGAAAAACTCTTAGCGTCACTAGCCCAAAGGCAAGATGTGACCTTTTTATTACATAATGAGAATCATTTATTATCTTACAATGTATCTTAAAGTCACAGACAAAATGCCACTTTGATAATTGCTTTCAATTAGCTTTGAGCATAGCATATATTCATAAAATGTCTTCTCTAATTTAGAGTTGAATTAGAGAAAATTGCAGACGTAATCTACTTTAAGGTTGTCTCATTTAAGGTGATTCGTAGTTTTATATCAAAGAAATCAAAACGAGTAGCTTTAGAACAGTCTCTCAAAGTGTTTTAAGCAGGCTTTTCAATATTTGATTCTATTCTATTACCAATTAATTAACAAATTAGAAAGCTAGTTCATCATTTCTGACCTTTTATGCATGTTAACTTTTAACTTTCATTTCTAATGACTGTTTTGAAATTAAGCCTTGCAGTTCATGTTGAAAGACAGAAACAATCTGATTAGCAAGATAAATAAGGCTTGCTTTGATACCAAGTACATCTTGATATTGGGCTATAACTAGGACTCTGGAAAGTATAATGGTGCATTCTTTCCTGACTTCAATAAATAATACATAACCAATGGTCAAGAAATAATACTAGATAATCATGTAACCTAAGTAAGCAGTTCTGGAATATTACTACAAGTGAGGTTAGAGGTAACATAATATTTAAAATGTGGCTTCAGATATTTTTTAAAATTATTATCCTGAGCATTGGGATAGTATTTAAGTCCATATCTCTACCTCCTTTAAAAATATTTTTGAAATAATAGAAACTCTGAAATTACATTTTGCACTTGTGGTGTTTCAGTCACTCATGAAATATTATTAACCTTAACAGAGAGTCTCACAAATTGGTATTGTATCTGGAGATTACTCTACTCTCTCTCTCTCTTTTTTTTCTAGATAAAAATTACACACAAGAACCAAGCTCCGATGCTGATGGGCCCTCCTCCAAAAACCGGGTTATTCTGCTCCCTCGTCAAAAGGACAAGAAACCGAAGCAAGGAATAATCCTGTATTGTTTCATTCTTAGAAATTGAATTAGCATAATTGGGCCATGGAACACATATGCTGGAAATCTGAACCATTTCAAGTCTCCTGCTCATACACAATCATGGAAGTTGTTTAACAGGTTTTGTTACTAAGCTAATGTAAAGTTCAGCTATTAGAAAATTTATTGTCTCAGTTTTTATAGGCATCTTTGCATGAAGGAAGCAGCTTACCTGAAGTGATACTGCATATTTTTGTTGCATGCATTCCCATAGATTTTTACATCTCCCACCCATCTCTTCCCCAATTTCCATTTACTAACCTGTAAGAAAAACCTGTGAAACATGAAAAAGGAAATACCATGGGAAATGTGATTCTCAGTGTGATTCCAATGATTACGAAGCACTAATCAGTAACGCTACAATGATCATAATTGCAGACTGCTATATGTTTCCCTTTTAGAATCAGTGTATCAATGACCTATAACTTGAGGAGAAATTTTAATTCAAAGATTTTATTAAATAGTTGACTACAATACCTTGCTATATATACATAGTTTTTCTTCAACATCTTAACTCTTCTGAGCGGAAATAAAAATATCAGGTATAAAGTTTTCTTGTGCTGAAAAATAGAACGCGGTTTTTATTTTGCTTAGCTTTCTTTTTAATTCCAGAAATAAGTGAAAATATGTTACTTGACAGTCAAGTGTGGTAATATGGCAAGCCTTGTTCCTTTCTGCATGAGAATCTAGGAGAGAATTCATAACCACACCATAACCAAATAGATATTTTAAACTACGTGCCTAATCAATGTGTTTCCCACCAAAGATTCAGAAAAAGATGCTTGAGAGAAATGGGTTAATGCATAATTAATTAAGCATTGTGGAACAAATTTATGGTTCCTGTGATTAATTTTGTGATGACTAAGATGCTGGAAAGAGAGTGAGTTACCCATTAATTATGATTAAAATTCTCACCTTTCACAGACAGACAATAAGCCAGACAACACAATGAAGCTCAATAGATGATTTCTTGCTTTTTTTAGTCATTTATAAATATAGATGTAATTTTTCATGGATCAGTTAAGTACACTTGAAGGAAGTAAATGATTGTATCAGTTTCTTTCTAGTATAAATTGGTACCTATAATAATACTGAGCTCTTGGAAGGGAATCATGCATGCAATTAGCTCCCTCCTCCTCACCTACTCCACTCCCATCTTTATGACATTTCAAATGTTTATTTGGAAACAACAGCCTAGATCACTGTTGAAGGTGTTCATGGCATAGCTGGAGTCTCTGATTGTTTTAAAAAATCATGGAACAGTACTTTTCTTTTAGTGTTTCATTAAGCCTATGTTGTAAAATGAAATGCTTTTGAGCAGTCTTGTAATATTGTTCATTCATATTGACCTGCATCTCATCATTGCATGTTTTATGTTTTCAAACATGCCATAAGGAAAATGAGTGCTTGAACTGCATGATTTATTAGTTTCTCTCCACTCTGCATTAAAGTGCTAATGATTTATCAGTTCTATTTTGTTATTGATTCATTCATCTTTGAATAACAAATAGCATTTAGTGATTCTGTTGAACACAATCCTGTGCATGGATTTATGGATTTCAAGTGAAATTGCTATAATTTTAGTTCTTTGGTTTGAAAACTCAACTGAATGCTGTTATATCAAATAGCTGCTCTCAAGCACTGTGCTATAATGGAAGATTACGTATAAGTGTATTCTTTTAGTGTTCCTGGAACATTGGATGGTAAATATCAGTCAACAATAAGCTTAATTACTTTAAAAATAAAAGCTTTTGAATAAAATTAAGACATAATTTAGCATTCCCAGGAAAATTATGATTACAATTGCAAATTTAGTACAGCAATCACTTGCCCTGGTATAATAAAAAATTGTTTGGCAGAACAGTAATCTAGACCAAAAGAAATCTCAAAACAGTAACAAGTACATTACCGACATAATGTTACACAACACACACATTGATTTTTTGTATCTATGGTTACAGGTAATAAATATTTTCACATGAATTGACAAAAATTTCTACAATGGGCAGGCAGGCTTTGTGTCAAAAACATATTTTGAAGCCACAAATTATTTTATGTTCGCTACAACATACAATTACTTCTTGGCTACTTTTTATAGTATATAGTTTGAAGGCAGCAACAGTTTGTGAATCATTCTTAACAATCTGTGCAGTAGAAAGCTGTTGGATAGACAGTGGGATGAGACAAATTAAACAACCTGCCTATAAGATTTCAATAATTGAAATAATGGGATGCAGCTTCACTTCAATGTAGCTGTATAACTACAATTAGTGCTAATAGTGGTTACATTTTCAGTCAGATGGATTCTTTGGTACCAATAATAAACGTTCAACTATGAATCCAATTTGACTTTTCTCAACTCATTTTCTAAAGACACTGATGTGCTTGCCCCCTCAAGTATACTGCCCCTGGGGTTTGGAAAGTAGTTTTTAAAAACGTAACTTGATGGGTTTGAAATCAGAGAAGATATTCTCCTCAGTTTTATGACAGCTTCGTATGAAAAATATATAGTTTAAGGAAAATTCTATAGTACATTAAAATATTGAATGATGAATGTTAGCTTTACAAGATGGAAACTTCTCTTCTATGTGTGCGGATGAATTTTGAGCTATCGGTTGCCCTCTTTCAATATAGGAGACATACTGGTATAAAGTTTTAAGTGGATGAAACTCTTAAGTGTAAATTAATGCTGGACTTAACAGCAGTCAGAAACAAAAAGGGAAAAGAGACATACACTCTGCTAAGCATTGCTAGGTGCTGAGTTGATGAGATTCCAGAGAGAGATTCCAGAGAGAGATTCCAGGGTAAACCTTGATATCCACACTTCTAAGAAATAGGAAGGGAGGTATCTACCTAGAAACAGAAAGTTTAAAAGACATAAATTTATTTTTTCCACTTCCATGTGTACACCATGTATTTGATGTAAAAATGCTGGTCAATTTATTGTGGTGAAAGGAGATATCTTGTAGGAAGTTTAAAAACTAACATTTTAAAACAGTTTTAATTTTATTTAAAACAGGTTCATGTGATCATAGCCAGAATAAAACAAAAGCCTCAGATGTTTAGCGTAGTCTACTGCAGACAGAAATTTAAATCCAGTGAGGGCTAATGAATCACATGCATGTTTCCACATTTTATTTTGTTTTCGTTTTTTAGGCATATGGGAAGTAGTTGCAATTTTTCAGGGAAGAATATGTTTTGAATCTCACACTGTATTCTCCTTGAATGAGACAAGATTTTGAGATCATTCTTTTCTTTTGTGTGTCAATGTTAGTCTGTTGTTCATTGGTTACGAAAAGGAAAATGTGGCCGGACGCGATGGCTCACGCCTGTAATCCCAGCACTTTGGGAGACTGAGGCGGGCGGATCACAAGGTCAGGGGTTTGAGAACAGCCTGGCCAATATGGTGAAACCCCGTCTCTACTAAAAATACAAAAATTAGCCAGGCATGGCGGCGCATGCCTGTAATCTCAGCTACTCGGGAGGCTGAGGCAAAAGAATCACTTGAACCCGGCAGGCGGAGGTTGCAGTAAGCCAAGATCGCTCCACTGCACTCCAACCTGGGTGACAGAGCCAGACTCTGTCTCAAAAAAAAAAAAAAAAAGAAAGAAAAATGTACTTTTCATGGCACATATAACCCCTAAAGGATTATTCAGTACCGAATAATTAAATAATAATTGAATAATATTGAATCATATTCACCATTATTATTCAAATAACTGAATAATATTCTCTATTAAAAGATTAAACACTTGTAACATATATAAAGCTGTAACTTTAAGAAAATAAATAAATAAAACCCTGTAAAAGAGCTTCTATTTTGTGAGAGGCAGAAATCACCACTTAAAATTCCCAATTAAATTCTGCTATATTTAAATAAAGTTTGAGTAAACTCACATTTGAGAGATTCTGTATAACCTTATTGTGTTTAAAAACATGGAACTCATTTAATTATAGTACCTTAATTATTTTCTCAGAAAGTGATATATACAATATCCTGCTTTTTGAAATAAAAATGTTAACCACTCAGTTCAGTGTCATTTCTTACTGCTATTTTGGACAGATTTTGTCTCTGAAATGAACTCCTCTAGCAGCTCAACAATCCATCTACCCCACTGAATACATCCACTAGGGATATGAGGCCAGACACCCTACCTTTTGTCAGGGAGTAATTAGGGACTGAATTATTTGCAATTAAGAACCAAATTATTCCAGTTTGTGGTGCTTTGGGCCCCAAGTTGCTGCTGTGCATATTATTCCAGCAATTTTAGATTCCAAGAAGGCAACAACCTGAATGATGGAACTGTGGGAACTCAAGTTGAATTTTCTGGATGAAACCAATTTCTTATTTTATTTTGTGTAACAGACTTCAACAAATATCTCTTGGGCATTGACTAGGCTAAACATATTATGCAAAGGGACTGCAGCAATTAAAAGATGTTTAAGGAAACAATTTCTTCTCTAAACACCTTTGAATCTTTTAGAGGAATTAAGTAAACAGATGACCATATTACACAATTGGATAAGCGAAGAATGAAGGTAAGTAAAATATGATACAACCTATTCAAAGGAGGAAAAGATGATTTGGTGAATAAATTTGAAAAGGCCTTTAGAGAAAGTAGATCTTCAAGTGACTTTTTGAAAAGCTAAAACTTTACATAAGGAAAGAAGTCAAATCAAGGAAATTCAGAACAAAAAAAGGCGAATGGGAGTAGGGACACAGAAATCAAGTCCTAAATTCTTCATTGACTCATCTTATAAAAAAGTTAGGGAATTTACAGATGAATCATTTGGGTAATGCTTATACTTAAAATTATTGACTAAACAAGGAACAAGAGAAGAAGAAAGTACAAGAAAGAGGCAAAAAAGCAATTAAGAGAGGGAAGGAGAAAGAATAATGTAAACCCCCCAAATTAGAAAATTAATTTTACATTCTGGAAGAGAAAGAAATGAAAAAAAACAAAATAATTCCCAGATATTTGGGCTTGAAAACTCTGAAAGCAGTATCTGGCCATTCTCCATTTCCAGGGAGTTTGATTAGATTATATTCTGTGAATATAAGTGACTTCATAAACTCTCTGAAGCTCATGAAACTAACTAGAGAACACTAATTGTAAAATGTTGATGCTAAGTGTGTAAAAAATTAAGTATTAAAAATACATATAAAACAATATAAGTTAAAAATTTGTGATAGAATATTAAATCTTTCCAACAAATTACCACTGGTGGCAGAGGCACTAGAAGTTCCCAAAAGCTCTTTCTCTTTTACTCCATATTTGTATTCAAACATTCATTCCTTGAAGTCAGTTGATCTCAGAAAAACATTTCTATTTAAAATAGTATTGGTAATAATAATCCTTAAATTACCAAGGACTTTATAATATGTTGGTTGAAAAATTAGAAACCATGTTTGAGCTGAAAGAAGACTGTCCAGTGCTGGCTGGGCGCGGTGGCTCATGCCTGTAATCCCAGCATTTTGGGAGGCCAAGGCGGGTGGATCACCTGAGGTCAGGAGTTCGAGACCAGCCTGACCAACAGGATGAAACCCTGTCTCTACTAAAAACACAAAAAATCAGCCAGGCGTGGTGGCACGTGCCTGTAGTCCCAGCTACTTGAGAGGCTGAGGCACAAGAATTGTTTGAACCTGGCAGACAGAGGTTGTAGTGAGCCGAGATCATACGACTGTACTCCAGCCTGGGTGACAGAGTGAGACTCTGTCTCAAAAAAAAAAAAAGAAGAAGAAGAAGAAGAAGAAGAAAAGAAGAAGAAGATTGCCTAGTGTGTATATTTTTTCTACTGTAGCTGCATTTTTAAGATCTTCCACCTTCAAGTAGCATGTAGTGCTTCTACATCTTTTTTGCCACTCAAAAAAAAAGATGGGACTTTACAGTCTCACAAAAGTTTCTTTCAACATTTTGTGAAATGGTCGACAACCACCCCATGGTGCGTCTCCCATTGACTTCTCAGCTTCACAGTTGAGGGCATCATACTGACATATTTCAGCATGAGATTTCTGGTGCCAGACCCGGGTACAACTCTTGGATCTGCCGCTCACTAGCTGTGTGACCTCAGGCAAGTTATTTAAGATCCCTGAGCCTCAGTTTTCTCAACTATGAAGTTGAAATATGTATTGAAAATTAAATAAATTAATACATCAAATAATTTAGAGCAGTTCTGGCATGTAGACATTAATATGCCAGGCCTGGGTGTGTAGTATAGCAGCACAATAAAAATCCATAATGTAGAAGATCTTATTCTGTTCTGTAAAAACAGTTGACAAATGGTTGGTATTTATCTGTTAGAAAACTAGTAGTCAACTTCAGGTTCAAAATAACTTGTCATTGTATGTTCAGGTTATGTATGTAGTGTTTGACTCTCCCTAAACTAATTCCCTCACAAAATTATCTGGACATAGGCATATATGTCAGAATAACCTCCAACAATCTCTAAATCTGAGCAAATGTTATTAGACCACCAAGAGAATTCTACAGTTGTACAACTTCATAGCATTTTGAGAATTAAAATAATATAATGTCATCATGAGACACATCACCAGAATCCATGGCCACTGTCCAAAGGCATGCCTTTCTTGAAGTCTCCATTAAATTTCCATTCATATTCTTCTATGTGCTTCTCCCTCCACCCCACACATCATCCTTCAAACCCAAATCAGTTTTATCCAAATTTCATTGTCAACACTCAAAGTCTGCAATGAGTACACGTCTTACCTCTGACATTCCTTAGACTCACCTCTCTTTGGAAAACACCAGGACCTATAATAGTTGATTGGTGCTCAGATCTGTCACATCCCAAAAGCCCCACATCATTGGTATTGCTTTTGCCAGTCTTTCCTCCCACTAACCCACCCAGCAGGGATCCAGAAAGCTCCCTGTGTTCCTGCTATACCATACACCCAGGCCTGGAAGGCCCTGGAAGGCCTTGTCTATAGCCCATTACACCTCCATGGCTCCCACACACTGGTGTGTTTCTTATTTGTCCTGGTCAGACACCAGCAAGGACATCAGCAGGCTTCACCCTGCCAGCCAGCCAGCATTTATCCAGAGCTGCCCTCTCAAGGGGTCTGGTAGAAACTGCAGAATCCATGGACTTCATGGACTTCAGGCTGTGAGAAAACAGAGGCGAGGCTGGAAAAGTAGGAGGGTGGGCAGTAAGGAGAGGCCACTGTGGCCTAAGCAGGGCCATTGAGCTAAAAAAAGGAGGCTGCAGTGGATAGAGAAGGCCAATGGAGCACTATGGAATCAGGGGCAGCCCCTCATAGGTATCTTATATTGCATTATCCTGATCAATTACCCCTCCACTTAAGTGGACAAGTTTGTTGAAACCCACCAAAACCTCACTCATCACAGGTATTGACAATGTTAATTTTAGTAATAAAAGTAGAAGCCAATATTTATATAGTGCTTGCTTTGTTCTAGGCATGATTCTACACATAAATGAACTCACTTGAGTTCTGTAATTATCAATACCATTTGCATTTCACACATTAGGAAACTGAGGTCCACGGGTATCATTTAGAACTTCTAGTTAATCTCATAGAAGTAAAAAGTAGAACAGAGGATATTAGATGCTGGGAAGGGAGAGATAGGGGGAGAGATTTGTTAAAGGATACAAAATTACAGCTAGATAAAAGGAATAAGTTCCAGTATTTTATACCACTGTAGGATGACACTAGCTAACAATGATACATTATGTACATTCAGATAGCTCAAAAGAGGATATTAAATATTTCCTACACAAATAAATAAATGTTTGAGATGATGGATATGCTAATTACACTGATCCGATCACTATACATTATATGTGATCTGATCACTATACATTATATGTATCAAAATATCACTATGCACCTCATGAATATGTACAATTATTCTTGGTCAATTAAAAAATTATAACAAAAACAAAACCCTTCTCTGACAGAGTCAGTAATGGAGACCTGAAAAGCAACAACAAATCTTCTTTTCATAATCACCGTGATACACCCATCTTTCACCTGGCCTGAAGGATTAGGTTAAATGTAACATAATAATCAACTATATTTATTACTTAAATTGTAATAGAAATATTAAACAATAAAATTCTCATCTCATAGTATAAGTAGAAAAAATTGATTCAATTGTTACTAATACAGCAATTGCCACAAGAAGATTCAAGACCATGAACAATATCACTGATGTTAAAAAGACATTATTGAAATTCAGAATAACCTAATGACTATCAATTTAATAGAGAAGTTGTTGGTGATGTTTCTTATGTCAAAACACAGCTCAGAAGCAAGTGGTACTCATCTGGCAATAACCACATCAAATAAAAGATCACATCAGCAACTTCTGTATTGTAACAAGTAATTTTAAAAACATTACAATGATTTGATGGATTACTTGCATTCAAATGATAAAATGTATATCATTTGAGAAACAGATAGATCAAGGGATGGAAGGAGAGATGAATAGATACCTTTTTTTGAGAATTAAAAAAATAAAAACACTTTTGATTCATAAATTCATTTATATTGTTATGTAGGCCAGGGGTCCCCAACCCTGGGGCCATGGATCGGTATCCGTCCACGGCCTATTAGGATCCAAGCTGAACAGCAGGAGGTGAGCAGTGGGCAAGCAAACGTTACTGCCTGAGCTTCACCTCCTGTCAGATCAGTGGTGGCATTAGATTCTCACAGCAGCACAAACCCTATTGTGAACTGCACATGGGAGGGATGTAGTTTGCACATTCCTTATGATAATCTAATGTCTGATGATCTGAGGCAGAATAGTTTCATTCAGAAACTACACACTGCTCCCACCCTACCCCTCCTACCCCGCATCCATGGAAAAATTGTCTTCTATAAAAGCTGTCCCTGGTGCTAAAAAGGTTAGGGACCACGGATGTAGGCTATTGAATACTTCAGATTTTAGCCCTGGGTCACTGATCTATCAGTTTAATAATTTTTTTTCAACCCTCTCTCTATATATACATTTCCTTATCCATGGATTTAAATATACCTATATGCCTAGGACTTCCAAATTTACATCTCCAATCCAACCTTTTCTGAACTCAGCTGATAATTTGGCGATTCCTACAGCTTTACTTAAATATCTCACAGGCATATTAAATTAAAGCCTTCCAAATGAAACTCATCTTACCTCCCAACATTAACCTACTCTACCACCTTTGTCACTTTCCCAGTGAATTTCACCAGTCAGTACCCAACTAGTTTCTCAAGTTAGAATCCCAGGAAAATCCTCAACCACTCGTTCTTCTAGATTGCCATTACTATGAGTCCCATCCACTCTACTTATCAACCTAATATTTGTCAAGTCAATTCCTTTTCACCACCTCCATTGGTGGAGGCCTTTTTTCAGACCTTCATCATTTCCTGCATAAATTATAGCTGTAGGCAGGAGTGGGTCCAATTTTTGTGGGTCCCGAAGCTCCCACATTTAGTGAGATCTCACTAAGAAAAGGAATATAAAATTACAAGGCAAAACAGATATTTAGAAAGAAAACTAATGTCTGATCCATTTTCATATTGTTTCCTGTATTTTGGGCTGCATCCCCTTTGATCCTCTCTTTGTAGACAACAATTTTATAACATTTTTCTACCGAGAAGATATAAATATAACTCAATATTTCCTCTAGAATGGCTAAAAAGGTTTTAAATTGATAGCTTAGAAATGTATTTTGGCTTCCTAATTTCTGTTGGTAATGTCACAACAGTAACTCCTTTACACTGTCTTGCCCAGGTGGTGCCTATGAGAATTCCAGACCTTTGACCTTGCTGGTCATGGTCCAGCTCATTCAGGTTTTCACAGGGCCAGGAGAATAGGTGGCTGGGGTCAAAATGCCCAGTACCATCTCTTTGTGATCTTCCTTCTTGGAGTCAACACTGGTGAAGATGCTCATCTAGGCTATTCAGAGTATTGTCTGGTGGATATAGTGGCTGTGGTGGATATGATCCTGGTGGATATGGTGGGGTGGCCCCCATAGTGGGGCAGCAGTCTGTGACTCTGCCATGTGACTGACTGGGTTCTTGCTCCCTACTAGAACTCATCAAGTTTGGGGAAGGACTTATGCAAATGAGGGAACTGGTAGCTTCAGCGTGAGAACTTCAAGGTAAGTTAGCCTGTGGGGCCTGTAAGAGGATCCTGGGGACAGTGGTGTAAACCTGTATCCCAGCTGCTCATTTTTACAGGATGTGTGTCCAGGGAAAGTTACTAAATCTCTCTGAACTATAGTTTTCTCATCTGTTCAAATAAGGATAATTATAGCACCTGTTTCAGAGTTGTTGTAAGGATTAAATGGATATAATTTTCAAAATTATTTTCTACTGGCACAGCATTCAAGTAGTATCTTTAGTGACAGTGGTCATAGTCATACTCATAATAGTTCTATCAGCAGCTGATGGAGATAAAGATAAAGTCTTCTTTATCTCTACTATCATTCTTCTTCTACAAGGCCAATTGTATTTTTTTTACAAATAGGTAATCTCCCTTATTAGATCACCATTTTTTATATGATAAAAGTCCAGCATCCTCAAGTAAGCAAGGATGTTCATGAGCTGGACTTTGTCAACCTTTCCTGTTCCCACTTCCCTTTTATCCACATGTACTTAACTACAGTGATGCTGTTTCACTTGCATTTCACCCATGGTCTTTCATGATTGCGCACTTTCGCAAGTTTTATACTCAGTGCCACATTCTCTTCCTCAAGGATTGGTTCACTTTCTTTGGAAGAATGTCTGGAACCACTGTGACCCAGCAGAGATTATGTTGACTCTTCTAGTGAGTCTCTTTTGCGCTCCCTTAAGGCCTCCTGATACCCATACTAAAGTTCTTCTTATTCTGTATTTTAAATGATCACTTGTTTTATTCTTTTATTGAACTGGTGAGTCCCTTGAAAGCCAGTCCTGGGTCCTATTTACTACTCTTCCCCTCAGACAATCTCATATTACATATCCAATCATTTTTGAACGAATAACTGACAGCTGCCAAAAAAATTTCTTGGTTGCAATAAAATATATTACTTGTTTCAGATATAAAAAGAAGAAACATAAACCATCTATATTGGGGAAAGCATAATAAATTTATGTCAGCATTATAAAAGAAGTATTTTTATTATTCTTTATAAACTTTGGCTGAATAAACTTATACTTCATCCTGATGTCCTTTTTACCTCGTGCCGCTTTCCTGATGCAGCACCCAAACATTTCTAACTTTTCAGTTGATTCAATAACCAGTATGGCACACTGTAACTCACAGTGGCAATCACTGGGCCAGTTCAGGATCTGCATGCTAGTGGGGTGGAGAGTCATGGACAGCTGTCTTTGATTCTCTGAGTGCTGAAAAGTGGTAGGCAGAATAATGGTCCCCAAAAGATGTCACATCCCAATCTTCAGAATCTGTGAATATGGCACAGTACATGGCAACAGGTAATTTATGTTGCAGATGGATTAAGGATGCAAATCATGTAATTTCAAAATAAAGAGATTTTCCTGGATTATCCAGGTGGGCCTACTGTAATGCCAAGGATCCTTTAAAGTGAAAGAGGGAAGCAGAAGGGGAGCTCAGTGTCAGAGAGAGATTTGAAGATGCTACACTGCTGGCTTTGAAGATGGTGAAAGAGAACACAAACCAAGGAGTGCAGTAGGCCTTTAGAAGTTGCAAATGACAAAGAATCAGATTTTCCCCTAGAACCTAAAAAGGAAACACTGCCTTGTCAATACTTTGATTTTAACTCAGTGACACCCATTTTGGACTCCCGACCAGAAATGCTATAAAATAATAAATTTGTATTATTTAAGCTATAAAGTTAGTGGTAATTTGTTGCAGTAGCAATTGGAAACTATGATAGGGAGATACTAAAGTAGGATTTCCTGTTCAGAACTGCTGCTCTAGGCAAGCAGACTATACACTGATGCTCTTTAAAAGAAATATCATCTCACTTAATCCTTAAAATGTTTGGATAGTTTAATCCTTACTTACTGCATGTGGATTGCTAGAACCCAGTACATATATGTTCTTACCTTTGAGTCTAATAAAAATTGGTGAGAGAGAGAGAAGGATTGTTTTTATTGCCTGGTTCACAGCTTTTTATTGATATCATTCTAACAGGGGAAAAAATGAAAAAGTAAAAGCATTTGTTGTAATGAGACCTACCTCACTGAAGACAGCTATCTCAATTTATTTTTCCAGGTGATTTAGTTAATTCTGGGTTTAAGTATTGGGAAGTTTGCAGTATAATGTGTATTCCCCCATTCTCAGGACAATTAAGGCACTTTCTTTTGTCTGTAAGTATAAGAAAATTATATAGATGGCTGTAAATGAGAGGGTTAGAGTGCTCCTCTTAAGTTAAATTGTTTATGTTACGTCTGCTCCACATTTTCTGGTACATTCATTTCACAAGTTCAGCTTTAGCGGGAGCAATAACTGAACAGAGCTGCTAATGAAGGCGCCCTTGCAAGCTGGGTCAGAGTCCTCCTTTTGCATTTGGATTGATATTCCAGTTTGAAGCTTCAGAAGAAAAGTGTACTGACAAACGCTAATGAATGTAAACTAGTTTATGTGTAAATTACTAAGTGTTTAGAGGGAAAATTAAAGTTCTTTGTAAATATTTTACAGTATAAAACTTTCTAGATTTCTTGTCTTGTTCATAGATCAGAATTTCTAGAGTCATAAAAAGGTCGCCAGCCAAATGAAAGTTTGGCATGTTCTTAACGAGATTTTTCCTATTCCAAGACCTTCATTTTCACTCTTGTAACTGAGTTAGTTCTAACTTTTAGAGATCCTATTGCTATCCATATATATGGAAGAAATTAATTGATCTATTCAATGGTCTTTTGAGTACAGTTTTTGCTTTGGTGTAATGGAAGATTGGTATAAAGTTTGTATATTATCAGAGCCTAAAGAATGTTCCAGAATTGCAGTTATGTAAAATAATGTTCCCAGGCTGGGCATGGTGGCTCAAGCCTGTAATCCCAGCACTTTGGGAGGCCTAGATGGGTAGATCACTTGAGGCCAAGAAGGCTAAGGAGCAAGAATCATTTGAACCCGGGAGGCGGAGATTGCCATGAACCAAGATTGCACCACTGCACTCCATCCTGGGCAACAGAGTGAGACTCTGCCTCAATAAATAAATAAGTTAATCAATTAATTAGCATCCCCTTAAAGGCATTATTCATCTTACACTCCAAGTGGATTTACAGTAATCGAAAAAGTAAATTTTAAATGGGAAGGTAGAAATAATTGTTTTTGCCCATGCAAAGCTTTAAAAAATTGATGATTTGCAATTCCATGACATGAACAGTTGTCAGAGGGCCATAACTCTCAGGACCCACCTGAGTTTACCTGTGGCTGTGGAAAGTTCCCTACTCACTGACCACTTCTCTGCCTGAGAACACTCTCCTACAAGGAAGCAAGCAGGCCAAGGCATGCCTAGGCTCAACCCAGAAGTGCAGCAGAGTAGTATCCCCTGGCTCAACTCCCAACCAATTGGAGATGGGAATCCATTGTGAAATGTCCCAGCCTCCCTGTTCTTTTAGGTCTGACAATTCAAAGGTATGATCCACCCAGTGAGACTGTGCCCAAATTGTCCACATTAGTAACCCACTCATTAATGTACCCTTTATTAGTTTGTTTCCCCTCTCTGTCTCACTTTTCTCTATTTCTTACATTAGCTTCCTAGTTTTATCGTCCAAATAAATTAGCAATTCTCAAGACCTTGTCTCAGGCTCTACTTTTGAGGGAACACAAAGACAGTATAAATGTCTGGTCTGAGCTTGTTGTTCTTGTAGAGACCTAAATATCGAAGGTTAAAGGAAAAGTTGCAAATCAAATGCCTCAAGAGGCCAGAAGAGTGAAATCCACTGGGTAAAACTGCATAAGCGGGCACTGGATGATGGTGAGGACTGTATTGCAATTGGAGAATGCATACTTTGCTTATAGCTGGCCATAGCTACTCAGGATAAGCAAATTGTTGCTATATGAAAAACTTAGATTGCTATTGCCATTTATCCTATTATTCAAGTGAAGTGACAAATTAATATTTTATATGACATCTCTTAATGTTAAAATGCTGTGACAAATAGACAAAAATACCTCTGTAAGTTTCATTTAAACCATGAAATCTAAGTTCTCATCGCCTTTTATTTGAAAATATTTTTCCTTTGAAAATATCAGATCTGAAGTCAGGAGTTGAACTATGTGTTTTCCTGACAATGGTAAGACTCACTACTGTCTTACCAGCTCCAATTTGTTTGCAAAATTGGACCATATTCAGAATCACAATTGCCGTGACTTATTTCAACTGAAATACTGAAATTAAATGTGCTGAAACACAAATGTACCAAAAATGTGTATCTCTTGAATCTTTTAATACATTTACAACATGTTTATTGAATGCCTATGAACTAAATAAGCATCCATGAACAAAACAGCCAAAGTCTACTGACCTCATGTGGATTATATCCTAACTGGCATGACTATTGAACCATTTCTGTCAACCATTTAAAATGGCATTATCTAATCTAAGAATTATAATTTATAACTTTCACGACCTATACTATACTATACTTGGGAAGCTTACATGCAAATATTTTTATACCAGAAGCAATGGCTTTCGTGTTACATTTTTTATTAGGTTTTCAGTGTCTGTTTCATCCTTTGCTCTTTTCTTATTTTACTCAGGTTTTCTAATCAATTTAATTGACTCTTGTTTTACTCAGGGTTTTTACCATTACTCCCACATAATAAAATGAAAGGGATAAAAAGTCAATGTGGTAGGTGATTTATTTACATTGTATAATGTTGCTATTTTTTATTATTGGAGCTAATGATAATCTTCTCATGATCACACAGCTCAAAGTAGGAAGTGAATACAGCCCTGACTCCCTCGAATACTTTTCACTACCCTGCATGAATGCCTCTCAAGGTAGGGTAGGTAACAATATGCCAGAAGGGAAAGTTAGTTTCTTCTAGAATCTAAGATTTACCTACCATTGGGAAAAAAAAAAATTTACGCAAAAACTAACACAAATCCATACACGTGTAAGATGGAAAAAATAAAGTAAAACAAATTAAAGTAAAACTTCATGTTTATAGTAGGTCACTTAAATTATTCCCCCAAGCTCCCCAGTTTATGCAGTCAGAACTTTGGAAGGCACTTTGGGAAACCACTGACCCACACTCAAATCTTTACCAACAGCTAAGATCTCATTTGTAAGTGACAGACCAGTAGCCTACTCGTATTTCTACTTGGATGTTCCAGAGGCATCACAGACTCAACATCTTCAAAATGGGACTCAACCACATTCTCACATGACAATTTGCTTTCCTCTTTGTATTTGATTTTCTACCTTAGCAGAAGCATGACACACTCCTTTATATCTAGTCATCAAGTCTTTTCCATTCAATTTATTTCACACATTTTCATTCATCTTCTACTTCTATTCCTACTGCTATTGTCTAATTTTTGGTCCTGATCTTTCATTTGAACTTTTTAAAAAATTATATAACCTCCTTGCAATAATTTCTGCTTTCAGTTGATTCTACCACATGACACAATATATTTTTTCTGAAAAAATATTTTCATGCCATTTACCTGTTCAAAACCTTTTACTGGTTCCCATAAGCTACTATAAAATCTAAACATATTAACCCAATGAACGAGGCCTTTAATGATCAACTCTATGGCTTCCTATACAGTTGGATCTCCTACTACTCCAACTTTCTAATATTCTATAATCAAACTATTCTCTAATATAATTCTTAAGAGACTTCATCTTACAAGACACTTCTGTCTTTGCTAGTTAACTATACTGATCACCATGCAAATTTCCATTTCTCTTTTACTGATTAGCTTAATGATCATACTGAAGCCCTTTCCCAATCTGGAATCTATTAATTTCACCATGTAAACTCTCTGCTTTATTGAAGTACTGCAATAATTTATGTAGATAGCTAATTCTTAAATAGATTTGAACTTTCTCCAGGGTAACAACACATCCTTGTTCATCTTTACATTCCCAGGATTTATAATGTTAGGTACACACACAAGCACACCAGTCTTCTCCTCAAAAGAATCCCCCTTGTTTCCAATGTCAACTCCCTATTTATTCATCTCAGCTATTAATATTCCAATATCTTCTTATTGTCCCCTAAAGCTGAGGAGTCTTTAAGCAGCTGCAATTTCCCCCTTGTTTCTTCCTCTGAATTAAATGTGGATGGAAACTCATGTTGATAAGTTAATAAGATAAAGGTCTGTCCTTCTAGAGTTTGAAGCTATGATCGCCAAAGTGTGATTTTAAATGATTCAGGCCAAAATTATACCATGGGAAGCTAAAGATAGTATAGTAGAAATTATTATACTATTAACAATAAGTCGATCTCTCAGGCCACTGAAATAGAAGGAATTCTTCTGAAATAAAGGTGAAAAGAGAAGAGATCTTGCAAGTGCAATAGGTTCCAGGATCCAGTTTTACAGCCTCAATCACAGAGTGATTCTAGAACAGAGTCCAGACTACCAGCATGTATTTAGAATGGACCTGCCCAAAGAAGGTGCAGAACACTCTAAATCAAATACAGCTGGCCTGTCTTCTACTGGCCAAGATAGTTAACATTAGGTCATATTTTTTAAAAAAAAAAACAAATCTCAGTGGTAACACGAACAAAAAAGAAAAGTCTATTTCTCACTCATATTATAATCTCTCATGAATTGGATGATATTATGCTATTAAATTTAGCATAAGGCCTCTGGGGTAACTACAGAAAGAAAGGACAGTGGGGATAAACACAGAGATCCTTTACAAACAGGCATGTAAGTTTCTTGCATCTTATCTGCTCACATTCTATTAGCAGAACAAGTCACACCAGACCCCATCCACATGGCCCTAACCTAACTGCAAGGTATTGAAAAATCTAGATTTTATGTGTGCCAAAATTAAAGAAATTAAAAAAGAATTTGGTTAGTATGGCATTGCAGCCATCACAGTAACCTTATGTGTATCATACTTTTAGTTGTTCAAAGACAATGCCCCCACTTTTGTAATCCACTTATCCCATATTTAAACATGTATACAGGTGAAATTCGGGATCAAATATCTTGAAAACACTATATGGGGGGAGGGGAGAGGGATAGCATTAGGAGATATACTTAATGTAAATGACGAGTTAATGGGTGCAGCACACCAACATGGCACATGTATACATATGTAACAAACCTGCAAGTTGTGCACATGTACCCTAGAACTTAAAGTATTGTAATTATATATATATATGTACATACATATATATATATATATATATCTTGAAAACACTATATAACTGAGAGAGGAAAAAAGAAAAAAGTCAAAATATCAACGATGAGCAACATATTTGTTCCTCTTTTTTAAGAAGGTAGTTAGAAAGCAGAAAAGCACAAGGCTAAAATTATAGGGAATGGGACAGTATTATACCATATTAGCAATTAGACTTCTGGAGAGTTACTTAAGGAGGCTAAAGTTCAGTTTCTTCATTTATAAAGTGAAAACAAATTAGATTTTTCCACCAGGGTTAATTCTGTTAGAATTACCACGTACATGTTAAATGCTTATAACAGTATCTGCTACAGAGAAAGTGCTCAAAAACAGGGACTATTATGCACAGTATTATGACCATTGTTACTGTTGCTATCATGGTTATTATTATGTAGATCAACTGGACAAACAAAATCCTGTTATGTCTCAAAGAATGAGAACTCCATTTCAAGTAATCTGGAACAAAACTTCCCATATATTATGTGGCAGTCTTTTAATGGCAAAGTTCAAAGTTAACATTTTGAAATGAAAAACTGAAAATATGTATGTCTCAAATCCTTTTATGGCTTCTCTGTACTATGAGAAGGTACTTAGAATTATCTGCGTATTCATTCACCTACCTTCTTCTCCAACCTTTTCTCTTACTACTCCTTCCCCTCACTTTCTGGTCTTCAGCTGTATAGACGTTCATTTAGTCCCTAAAATATACCTCCATAGAGGGCTTCTTTGCATACCCTATTTGCTTTGATAACAAGGGAAGAAAAATGTATCTTGCAGGCGGAGCAAGTAGCCTGTACTTTCTGATAGCTAAAACAGCCCTTTCTAATAAAAGCTTTCCCTGGGCTTGCTGTTGTTCAACTATGAGAGGTGCCACCAGTGTAACTGCAGCTGTTGGAATCACAATGTCACCATTTAGCAGAAACTTAGGAGCCCAGATTTTCACTGGTGTTAAATCTCTTCTGATGCTGCTGGGACGAGCCTGGAGTCTCATATGGTCACCATGTCTGCTGATATTACTACACCAGCAGCCACAAATTGGCAGCAGGAAAAGCAAAGTCTTAATGCCTTCTTTTTTGCTTTGAGCCTCCTGAGAGTACTTCCTATTAGTAAAGAAGCCAGATGGCAAAGTTTTCTAAGAAGTGTAGTTTGCAGGTTTCCAACCCTGGAGGTACAAAAGACAACAAGTGTGTAGTGATAACCAACAGAAAATCTGCAAAAAAATCCTACTATATATTCTCATAGTATTATATATCTCAACTTCAAAAAATTTCTGCTATATATTCTCATAGTATTGTGTATCCCAACTTCATGGCATCTAGCACTTTTCCAATTCACTTACATATTTTTTAAATTAATCTCTCTCTCAGAGAAAAGTAATCTTCATAAAGATAGTGAAAACTGTCTTATATTTACATTTTATTTTACTCAATAATTAGCATAAAACCTGGTTCACAGAGGACATGCAACAAAATTAAGGAAATGAATAAATGATATGACAATTAATTTTAAGGTATCACAAATCATTTGATAAAAGAATTACTAACATTCTACCAATACACACTGAAGAATTACTATTTTTTATTCATTCCTGAATAAAGTGAATTTTTTATTTTTCACATATTTGTGAATTAGCTGCAAAGTTCTTATATGATAATGTGTCTTTAACCCTTTGTATTAGTATACTATACTTTGAATGAGTTAGGAAAGGACAAGAGTATTAGAAACACATACCAACAACATCTTATCAAAAGCATAGTCCAGAGTTCAGTTAGGTGAGTGGTAGTGAAGAATGGACCACACATTGGTAGAAAACGTTGTTGGATAATAGCTGACCTAGAAGACCCTTCTAGCACAACTCAGAGCTCTCCAAGGACTTCCAAGGCTTCTGTCCTCATATTTTCTTTTCTACCCTCTTCTATCTTTACTATATTAGAAAATGCATGTCTTTTAATGTGTACTTGTTCCCTAGAGAACTTGTTAATGCATTCAAAGCTTCTTTCACTGTATCCAGTCATAAAACAAATTTGTGACTTATCATGGA
Organism: Macaca nemestrina; assembly: GCF_043159975.1. Taxonomy (NCBI): domain Eukaryota; kingdom Metazoa; phylum Chordata; class Mammalia; order Primates; family Cercopithecidae; genus Macaca; species Macaca nemestrina. The sequence continues at coordinate 84,883,344 of NC_092128.1, read as the reverse complement.
TTGGTATAAGGAATAATGGATAAAATAGGAGTTTAAAGCACTTAGCATCTATAAAGAGCTGCAGATGGGCTAAATAATACTTTCTAAATGTTTATACATATTTGCAACTTTTTCTGTGCTCTCTAGAAACTATGTGCCGTGAGCTCTATTTGCACATCCATGAAGAATTAGTTGGGTTTTGGCTTGTAATATTTTGGATTACCTTAACAGATGTAGTTCTAAATACCTGGCATTTCTTTTAACGTTGTTATAGACATGTTTTTTTTCTCTTGTTCTCAATCTATGGTGACTACCTTTTAGAGGCTTTTTTAGAACAAGACAAGTTTTGTCTAACACTCATTTCTTCACACACATACACAGACCACCTCACACAATTTGGCAAAGTAAACTTAATTGAGAAATGGAAGAGATTGCAGTCATGTATAACATATTTTAATTATAAGGCATTAAAATTTATATTAATGAATGGAATTTAAAAGTATTATTGATACATGTTCATTTGGTTGTTACTTTATATCTTTTGTCTTTTTATAGAGTAAGAAAATACATTGGCCAAAAGAGATGTTCCCTTTTGTTCATGCAACTAAAAAGGCAGTGGTGACCTTTTGATCAAGATGGTTTATTGCTTAATAAATGCATAAATGAAGTTTCTAAATAATCCTTTGATTTCAAATTACTTATTTTTGCTGCCAAATACATACTATTAACATTTTAGAACAATAACGTGTAAATTTAAGAACAAACTTAGTTCTTTTTATGTTACTCTGAGTGTTAGTCATTCTCCTAGTTTATCAATGTTCTTAAATTTAAAACTCCTGTCAACTTAAGAGAAATGAAAATAAAATTTAAAAATAGAAAACAATAACATGAAATCTATACTTCTTTCTAGACCTCAGTCTTCTACTGGTTTCTAGTTAAAATATTTTTTGCAAAGCATAATAGCATCTAATTTTGTAGCTATAATGAAGTTCCTGGGAATTTGTTTTACTTTAGAATAATGCTGGAATTTTATTTTTCAAACTTGAAAATACTGTAAATATATTAACATTTTAAAGCATATAACTTCATTTTAATTTTTTAAATTATTATTTTTCTAAGTCTTGAAGGATGTGTATTTCAAACACTGAATAGCATGCTCACTATCAGTATCTTAATCTGAACAAAAGTATTATTTATGTTCTATTATATGTTTAATTTCTATCATAATTCTAATTTGCACATTTTAGAATCAAAAAATATTTAGAGCTGGAAGAAGTCATTACTAAACACTTTTTAAAATTATGCCTGTATCAACTTAAGTCCTTGGCCACATTCTTAGAGTTAGCTAATGGTAAAGCTAGAAATACAGTACCCAGTACCCAGTACTCCAGAACTACTCCTATCTCCAGAAATAGCTCAAATTGGCAAAGAAAAAAACAAAACAAAACAAAAAAAAAACTCTGAGACTTTTTTTTTTTTTTTTTTTTTTTTTTTTGAGACGGAGTCTCGCTCTGTCGCCCAGGCTGGAGTGCAGTGGCCAGATCTCAGCACACTGCAAGCTCCGCCTCCCGGGTTCCCGCCATTCTCCTGCCTCAGCCTCCCGAGTAGCTGGGACCACAGGCGCCGCCACCTCGCCCGGCTAATTTTTTGTGTTTTTAGTAGAGACGGGGTTTCGCCGTGTTAGCCAGGATGGTCTCCATCTCCTGACCTTGTGATCCGCCCGTCTCGGCCTCCCAAAGTGCTGGGATTACAGGCTTGAGCCACCGCGCCCGGCCAAACTCTGAGACTTTTAAAACAAAAGACGTATAGTCAAATCTGAGTGAGAGAATGGTTATTTCCAAAATATTTGGTTTTAGAGAACAGTATGAATAATTTTAGAGGCAATTTACATAATTATGTTTTACTAGGCAAATATTAGAATTACTTTGCTTCCCCTGAATAAACAATGTCTGATGATAATGAGGATAATTGAGAAGTGGGATTGACAGTAGTTGGCAATTTTTAAAGATAATTTTAATATATGTCTTAGGTAAAATGCAAAACCCCAAATTATTTTAGTTAATTGAAAGCTATAATTGAAATAACTGAAAAATAGCAGTAACAACAGAAGAAAACATAATCATATGAGAACACATAGACATATGATGGGGAACAGCACACACTACAGTCTGTCGGGGGTGAGCAGGGGAAGGGAGAGGATCAGGCAAAGAAGCTAATGGATGCTGGATGATGGCTTGGAACCTAGGTGATGGGATGATCTGTGCAGCAAACCACCATGGCACATGTTTCCCTATGTCACAAACCTGCCCATCCTGCACATGTACCCCGCAGCTTAAAATAAAAGTTGGAGGAAAAAAAAAAAACATTAAAAGAAAAATAGACTACCCCTCTCTATATACACTTATTAGAAAACAGGACATCTGAACAATACATTTTGTGCTGGATTAGCTAAGTAGCCTAGTGGGGCCTTTCATGAAAAATATTACACTTTAACCTAAAAAGTTAATACAATATTTGGATATTTTTAAGTAACTGTGCTATTTGCAAGAGTCGAGGAATGCTGCTTTCAATTAATTCACTGTCTATTAGGCCCTTATTAACATATGGTGACCAATTTTAACTTTTTATATTTTCAGGGTAATTTCTTTTTACCCAGAGAATTTAAGGAAGAACAGTAGAATTGATTAAAGTGATATTAATTGGAAGATTAAATCTGATTGAGTTGTTTATACTGAGGAGAAACTAAGATGGTTATTTATTACTTTTTTAGGTGTATTAGCTATTACAGTGGCCAATAAGAGTGATTTCCATTAGTCACCTCAATTTTATTTAGAACAGAGGTTCTCAAAACATGGGGTCCATACTAGCAGCACTGGCATCACCTGGGAATTTGCAAGAAATGCATATTCTCAGGGCCCATGGCCAACCTACACATCAGATCGTATCTGCAGATAGGGCCCAGAACTTGCTTTTAACAAGCCACACTGGTGATTTTGATAGTAATAATAATAATAATAATAATAATAATTGAGAACGAATGTTTTAGAAGTAGGCTGGGGAAAAGAACCTAGCAGTGATACTAGGCCAAGCGCCGTGTCTCATGCCTGTAATCCCAGCACTTTGGGATGCAAAGGCGGGCAGATCACGTGGTCAGGAGATTGAGATTATCCTGGCCAAAATGATGAAACCTTGTCTCTACTAAAATACAAAAAATTAGCCGGGGGTGGCAGCGCGTGCCTGTAGTCACACTTAATCAGGAGGCTGAGGCAGGTGAATCGCTTGAACCAGGAGGTGGAGGTTGCAGTGACCCAAGATCGCGCCACGGCACTGCAGCCTGGTGACGAGCAAGACTGCGTCTCAAAAAACAAAACAAACAAACAAACAAAAAGAACAAGTGATACTAATAGGGATATATTTTGTTAAGAGGAAAGAAAAAAAAGAAAACTTAATCATGCACACACATATATTAACTGTTAATATATTATTTGTTAATTTAAAAGTTAGGCTACTGATTCTTTCATGATTTTTTGGTTTAGAAACACCACAGCCAGTGTTGTCTAGCCACAATCATCTGAAAAAGTAAAATTAATATTACATCCTTGATTTTAGATAGAGAAGGGTATACTTTTCTTACTTTATTGTAACAAAAAATGTATTTATTAAAAGCTGATTTGAAATCATTTTACCAATAAAATAGAGATGCGTAGTTCAACACTTAAAAGAGTAAATACCGTAAGTATATTTTGTAATATGCTAACTCACTTTTAGCTTTTCTTTACCAACTTAATATGGATTTTAAACTACAGTCAAAAGCCACCTCCAAGGCTTATCTTCAGCCTTTGGTTTTACCTGGAAATGGCCAGGAAGTGTGCTTCCCTCTTATGCCACTGCCTGTGCTTGCTCAGCCACTCCCCATCTACTTCTGTTCTGCAGTGGTGTCTGGACCAGTTTTTAGTGTGCTTTCAGTGGATTTACAGGGTCTTTCTTCTGGCTGGAGGCAGATAGAGAAGAAAATGGGTATATGTTTAAGCCTTTGACCTTCTCCACCAACCCAGAATTTAAATATAATCACATATTTTTTTTGTGACCATGAATGGCCCACTTTATCACATTTCCTGTCAGCACAGAAACCAATCAATATCTCCTTTTGCTGGGGGAATCACCAGTACCTTGTAATATGTGAGGAAAGGTAGGATGACACAGAGTAAGGCCAAGATGAGTTGTGAAATACAATTGTGGTGTTGCACCCACTAGATGACAGAGTTGAAGATTGTCTTGCAAGCTTGACAATCTGCTTGTGCTGGTGCCTGTGCTGGTGTAAGTGCTTGACAGTCCTGCAGGAGCCACAACACCTCAAGTGTAAGCTCTGAAGCTGTATTTCTCTTCCTTACTCATGCCTAACCATTATTACCCCCAAATAGGACACTATGCAATGTTTGCTCTGTGGAATTTGGCTTTCTCCTTCACATAAACATTGTACACATAGCAATTCTCTTTCATTACCAGTAGACTTTTGTCGTAAACAAAAACACCAGCTTAAATTCTACTTTTCCTCAATATTTTATTTTGAGAGATGGTTTCTTTTTCCTACTAGTAGGCCTTTTGGAAAGTATCCTGTTCCACTCTTGCTTCTTTATCTTTAAATCTCAGGGAAGAGCAAAGGGTCGAGATTTCTGTCTAATGTCTCACAATCATCTCATTATTTCCTTCTTATTTCCCGTAACCAGTGAAGAAAAGCAAGACCCTCAAGAACTCATAGTCTTGATGGATTCACAGGAAGTTTTATTATATCCTTTTACAGGTCTCTTACCTTCCTCAGCTCCTCTTGTTCACATTCCATAATTTAGATGTCTGCTTACCTGCAGCTTCTCCTGGGGGATATAAGTAACTAAATCCTTGCTGCTCGAGCACCGTTTTTTATACCAGTGTGTGTGCCCTTGTCTGGCCTGGGTAAAAACTGTTAGTTTAGCAAAGATTACCCTCCTTCAGTGTTTATTCCCCTCTTTCAGAATCTCCTTGCCAGTGCCAACGGTAGATTGTTGCATTCTATCAAAAATGATTAATATTTCCCACTGAAACTGATATTACTGATTCAGCGATCAAGCAATTGATCATGTTACACACATTAGTGTGGAATATTTCTTACAAGGTCTTTGATATGTAGGGGTTTAGTTTTTACAAAATCTTTCCTTTAAGAAACAACCTAGAATAGCAGAAAGCTCACTGGGTTTGCAGTCAGCCAGACATAATTCTAAAATCCTGAAAAAATGAAAGTAAAAAGAAAGGGAAAAGAAGGCACAGAATAAGTGTGCAATGACAAATGAGAAAAGAAGTAAAAGCTGCTCTTGTACTAATCGTTATTATTACATTTGAACTGTGCCACTAGGAAACAGAAATGAATGATGCAGTGTTTATATTTCAAGGGAGTTTGTCATGAACTTGAGAAGTATAAATAATGAATACTGAATTTCTTAAAAAAGTATGCATAGTGAAACTTAAAAGGAAATTCCAGGGGGAAAAAAAAGGTATTCTGATTTTGGCCATTATAAAAAGTAAATCTGTTCATAACAAATAATTCAGATGTCATCAGAAGCAGATGGCAATGAAAGATTTTACTACTGAATTCAATAGAAAGAAGCATCATCTATGACCATTTCCTTCTGTAAAAAAGGAAGCCAGCCAGATCCTTGGGATACAAGCCCATGGTGTCTGAAGTGAAATTCACTAGTAAAACCAATTCAAATGAAGAATAAAGAAACTCTTGAGAAGTTCTAAAAGAAAATGCTTTAAAAGTACAGGATAGTTATTTGCATATCACAGAGGAGATTGAAATGCATTAAATGAAAGAGAATTCATGAGTTCAACATTTTTGTAACTCTAATTTGGTTTAGAATAGGTAGACTTTAATTCACAGTATTTTGCACAGTGTTTTTTTTCCTGATTTCATTTTTTAAGAGTCAGTAGCTCTCTCAAACTTTTGATGTATATACATACATATACATACATATTTATTTGCTTACACATATATAACAATTCATACATAAACCTAGCTTTCCAACTTTCCTATCTTTGTTATTTAATACCCTAGCAGTGACATATTACATTTCATAGGTAGATGTTGTCATTAATTTATACCGAAGTAAGACTAGCTAATTATAAAATACTCATCAGTTCTAAGAAAAAAAAATTTTCAGATTCATTGCGGCTTAATAAAATTTGCTTTAACATCAAATAAAAATTATTATTTTCTTTTTCCAAATTATGTTTTCTTAGTCATTTGCCAATGGTCTAATTTATTTTTTCATTCAGAAATAAAGCTATTCTCTGGTTAGTAATTCAGGGAGAATAAATTATCACCAGGCTAGGGTTTTGGTAACCTAAGTGTTAAAGTTAGCAAATACCACAATCTGCATTTGATTTCTGTGCTTTTCCTGTTATTTACCAAGTGTCTCCTTCTGTGCCATAAATAATTTAGAGTTCAAAGTGAACCATGCCTCTAACTGCTAGAAAACCCCAAATCACGTTTATTTTATTCACTAATGTTTCCCTCATATAACCAAAATCTGAAACCACTCCACTTGCCCCTAATTTTAAATAAAAGTCTTTTATAATGCCAACTTTAAGAATTCTTCTGGAAAACAGTAGAAGAGTAAATTTAATACGCAATATTAATTGATTACAGAACACTTTTTATATGTTTTGTTACTAGTGGCACTAAATTTTACATGCCATTCATATAGGAAAATATACAGTTAATATAACCAAAAGATCACAGTATGAAAGCAATTAATATGGATTGATTTGGAAAGGGTTTTATTGATATCTGTTATTCAACGATGGCATTTACAATGTAAGACAATTTAAATTTAGATGTAATTTGAGTCAACGTATACATAACCAACCTGCCACCCTTGCAAGAATAAAATTACAAATCTAATTGAATAGTTCTTATGAGAATGTCTTGTGAATAATTTCAAATATTCACTTCACCATGTTGTGGAAATGAGACAGCTGATTCTTCCCAGTATGAGGAAGGAAACATTTTGCTACTTTACTATGGTAAGGTCCTTAAACTGAAGAGCAGTCACTCCAAATGTTTTTTGTTAGTTTTTTTATGTGACCTTGAAACAATCTTTAGAATGAGAAAAGACATAATGGAAAATCTAGCCATACTCTCATTTTCATGATTGAGAAAAGAAAGGTCCAGAAAGTTTTACTTTCTCAAAGTTACAAAGTTAGATTGCAGTAGGTGTGGAATTAAAACGCCAGGATCCTTGTGAAAGGTTAGTGAAATTCTAAAACTCTCAAAAATATATACCCCAGGCAAGTTTAAGGTATCATTATTATGATGTCATTATTAAAAATAAACAGTACTTCAAAATGGTATCGAACTTCCTGTCAGTAATTTAAATGTCTTACTTGAAACCAAAATATGGAAAATTCTTATGTTCCTCTTCTGTCTTAGGTCAAGTTAGAAAATAAGAGTTTTAAGAAAATGAGCCAGTACTTGCCTACCTATTTATGTAAATGGGTTGCATCTGCTTTTTCTTTATCTTATATATATAATGAGAGTAATATTTAGCATTAACCAAAAAGAAGAGCACAGCGCTAAATCTCTCTAGGCTTGTTTGCTCATTTTAAAAATGTGAGTAATCACTGTCATAGGGCTTTTGTGAGGACTGGCTGTGATGATGTATGTAAAGAGCTTAAAACAGTGTCAGACACGTAATAAGAGTTCAATAAGCTAGTTTTCAATTACTAAGTGTTGGGTTTTACTTAATTATTTTCTCCTAATACCATCTGATTCAATTACTATATTTTACATAAAACATCTTTTCTTATTTATATTCATAAACTTTTTAGCTACCTCGTCCCCCTGGTTTAACATAATAGCTCTTGTTATTAAATGGGAGGAGATTAACAGAGTATGTCTCAAGCACCTACAATAAGACGCATGCCTAGGTATTTCATACATCACTCAATTTTATTTTCACAATAATCATATAAGGTAAATATTAAAATCCATCATTGTCTCAACATCGACATTCAGTTGCAAGAAACTGACTTGACTAAAATCTCCCTAGCCATATGAGATGCTGAATTCAAACCTAACTGTGACAGCTTTGAACGTCTATCAATTATCTAGTAGACCTCAGAATCTGAAAGGGTGTGCAACTTTTAAAATTTAAAAATATATATGTCTGTTTTAGCTACTCTTCTGGTACAAAAACAAATTTTGTTTAACTCACATACAGTTCCATCCTTCTATGTCATCCAATACCAATGAACAATAGAAGGTGACAAATAAAGATACTTCCAGATTCTACCTTATAATGCTTACACTGGAGAAGCAAATTCCTGAGTTGCTCAGGCTTGAGCCTAAGACCATCACCTTGAAGAATCTCCACCAGAAACAAAGAAAATATTTCCTCCAAGCTTTTTGAACAAGAAAATAGGGAATCAGGTATTTAAAACTGTGTGCATTGAAAATAATAGCCTGTGACAGGATGTGATCATCTCCTTAAGAATATTAAGTTAAGACAGTCTTACTAGCCAACGTCTCTCTAAGCAGTACAGATACTTTGGTTCATGAAAGTGACTCTGTTGTTTTCCTTCTCATTTATTAAATGTGCTCTCTTCTGAAACCATAGTGTTTATGTAAAACAAAAATAAATAAATAAAGATCTCCACAAAGTTTGCACTCTAAAATTTACTATGCATGCTGTCAGAAACTTTCCAGCTTATGATATAAAAACCTTTTGAAAGTTTAGTTATGATGCATGTTGTTTAGGAAATTTTGGACTTGTTCTCTTAGTGCTCAGATGGCTGTAATAAAGACAGCTGCTGGGGAGATTTGGCAGGTGTACAAATGAAGTTAGAAACGTACATGTTTATCACTTAGAAGCTGCATACACCTACTGTTCTTCTTCGCCAAAAGATAACAATTCCACATTTTATAGGCAATTGTCTTTCCTTTTTTGTCCCAGAGGCTCACCAAAATTCAATAAGTTTATTTTAGTGAAAACCACCTTGCTGCACTCAGCACCTTGCCTAAGCAAAATTCCTTAAAATAAAATGAGCAAGAGCCATTACTGCAAAGTGAACAAAGCCAAAATGATCACGAGCCCATTTCTTTCTAAATGAGCTCATTACTATTAATTTCTCCTGTCCTTAGAGAATATTGGAAAAGGCAAGTTCATCAGGAGAGTAAAATAAATGTTAAAAACGGAGTTGGTAAAAAATATTTCTTCCCCTCTAAACTGCATCCTAAGAAGGACATCCCTTAGGACACTAACTCTCAATAGCACAGTCTCTGAATAATAATTTTAGTTGAATAAATAATTTCAGAATCGAGCTATGCACGATTCTGGGAGCACACATGGGTGTTTTGACATTGGATTAAACAGAAGCTAAATGGTTGTAGAACCACCTCTGTAAATCTATATAATTCAACAGATTCCATTCTCAAGAAACCTGTGACGTTCCCTCCTTGGAAGTCTATGCAAGTCTGTAATAAGAAAGAATGTAATAATAAATGCAAAAAATTAAAAATAAATAGTAACATTCAAAGATGTCCTCTGTGGACCAAATTCTCTGACTGTCCTTACAATACCCTAAATAAGAGGACTTTAGTGTGCACGGTGGAGCGGTATGGCTAGAGAGCAAGGCTTTAGGTGGGAAGAGTCAGGTGAATAAAGCATTTCATTTCTGTGACACTGTCTCAAAATTCCCCATTGAACTGGAGCTCCTCCACTAGCTTTTTGACATTGACCTTCTACTACACTCTTAATTACCCCTAGTTTTTTATCTATATGATGGCATAAGTGAATAGTTCTTACATTCTATGAAATAAAATAAGATACTATATATAAAGAGCTTACATGTACTCTGGTATAAAGGAAGAGCCAAAAAATTGCATATTATATTAATGAATTTGGATAGCATTTTCATTCTTCTGTATGTTCCCTCCCAAATGGAGAATGTAGAGAGACAAGCATAGACCTGCTTCTCCTCCTTTGAAAAGACTAGCACGTCCAGCTGGGGTTTGGGACCACGGAGAACACTTTTATGGAGATAGGCATTCTTTCTTTCTGTGAGTTACATTTCCTATGCTTCCTAAACATATAAGGGTAGTAAATCTTCAGGTTTAAGACCAGGAAAAAGATCAAGGTACACTATTTTGCTGGACTTAGTCTCAATCTTAAGTTAAAGATGCAAAAGGAATTTTGACTCACACAAGGTCCAGCCTATTTTGGTAGATGATGAAAGAGTAAACAAGGATTTGGGGTTATTGGCACCATCCTATATTGTAACTTTTCTTGTAAGCCTGTAACACCAGAAGGCCATCAAAAATTGATGGTTTGTGTCTTTATAGCAGCATAATTTATAATCCTTTGGGTATATACCCAGTAATGGGATGGCTGGGTCATATGGTACATCTAGTTCTAGATCCTTGAGGAATCGCCATACTGTTTTCCATAATGGTTGAACTAGTTTACAATCCCACCAACAGTGTAAAAGTGTTCCTATTTCTCCACATCCTCTCCAGCACCTGTTGTTTCCTGACTTTTTAATGATCGCCATTCTAACTGGTGTGAGATGGTATCTCATTGTGGTTTTGATTTGCATTTCTCTGATGGCCAGTGATGATGAGCATTTTTTCATGTGTCTGTTGGCTGTATGAATGTCTTCTTTTGAGAAATGTCTGTTCATATCCTTTGCCCACTTTTTGATGGGGTCGTTTGTTTTTTTCTTGTAAATTTGTTTGAGTTCTTTGTAGGTTCTGGATATTAGCCCTTTGTCAGATGAGTAGATTGCAAAAATTTTCTCCCATTCTGTAGGTTGCCTGTTCACTCTGATGGTAGTTTCTTTTGCTGTGCAGAAGCTCTTTAGTTTAATTAGATCCCATTTGTCAATTTTGGCTTTTGCTGCTGTTGCTTTTGGTGTTTTAGACATGAAGTCTTTGCCCATGCCTATGTCCTGAATGGTACTACCTAGGTTTTCCTCTAGGATTTTTATGGTATTAGGTCTAACATTTAAGTCTCTGCAGCACTATTCACAATAGCAAAGACTTGGAATCAACCCAAATGTCCATCAGTGACAGATTGGATTAAGAAAATGTGGCACATATACACCATGGAATACTATGCAGCCATCAAAAAGGATGAGTTTGTGTCCTTTGTAGGGACATGGATGCAGCTGGAAACCATCATTCTTAGCAAACTATCACAAGAACAGAAAACCAAACACCGCATGTTCTCACTCATAGGTGGGAACTGAACAATGAGATCACTCGGACTCAGGAAGGGGAACATCACACACCGGGGCCTATCATGGGGAGGGGGGAGGGGGGAGGGGGGAGTGGGGAGGGATTGCATTGGGAGTTATACCTGATGTAAATGACGAGTTGATGGGTGCAGCACACCAACAAGGCACAAGTATACATATGTAACAAACCTGCACGTTATGCACATGTACCCTACAACTTAAAGTATAATAATAATAATTAAAATTTAAAAAAAAAAAAAAATTGATGGTTTGAGATTCTTGTAACTGCCATCAAGATAACACCTCAATTCTCTCTTTCCCTCTCTCTCAGTCTATCAGTCTAAGTATCCATCTATCTATATTCAAATGATTTTTTTCCAGGAGAGATCATTTTCATCATTATCCAAACTTCTTCTGGTCCTTTTCCCAGGTGAGTTCATTTAATGATATTTGAGTTCAAAAAGCCACACATAAAAGCTAAAATGCTGCTGATTAGCCTACACATCTTTATTAGGATTCAAACTGCTCAAGGTAATAAAAAATTGAAAGGAAGAAAGTATTATCTCATTTAAAAGCTAGAAATGCCCAAGTATTAAATAAGAAAGTGTCACACTGATGATGAATGAGTGTCCAAATCCGAAGCAGAAAAATCAACAATTTATTATTTGACTTCTGTTGCTTGCAATTATATTTCAAATGCTTATAAACCTATATATCACTAATATAATATTTTCAAAGCAAAACAAATGTTCTAAACCAAAGTTGGATTGACCCTTGAAATGTATATATATTTTTATTTTAAAAATGTATAACATTGAAAAATGTTAAAATCACAATCTTTCCTTAGTCTGTCTGATAGTGTTTACGTTGCTAATACTACCAAGTAAGTTAAATATGAAATAAAACCTTCCATGCTATGCTTCTCACACCTTCCAGGCTATGCTAACCTCTACAACATTTCTCTGAAGAAAGTCAGGTGGAACATATTGGAGAAAAAGGCTTTGCCCCTGATCAACCAAAATATATAGAGGGCTTTGAATAATTTATGTAAAGCTGTCAATTCATATGCCCTAATGTACTCTTTCAACATGAATGCCATAGAAGGTGAAAGATCCAACTCATTGTTTTTCCTTCAGGCTCTAACGTTTTACCACTGTTTGGAAAATATCCCAACGGTAGCTAAAAAACACTTGTATAAAGAAGGAAATCAGAAAAGATCATCAAATAATCAAAACTCAGAAGTTGTGAAAAGGAGATTGTACCTTATTTGCAGGCCTTTGAATATTATTTTGTAGATTTTCCTTGTTGGGCATCAAGCAAGTGATTAAAATAGGATTTAGTTTATAATAATGGCATTCAAACTCCAGGAGTTTCCCTCTTTTTTGATTCTATGCATTGCCCACGTTTTTTTTGTTTGTTTGTTTGATTCTCTCAAAGGTGTATTCTGAGTTATATGAATGAAGTATAATGTACAGCTTTTGCCTAACTTTCTGGGTAAACCACACTCCAGCCCAAATGCTATTTGCACTTGGTTTAAAATAGTCAAACTACAAAGACTCAGATATAAATTATAAAAGAAAGATGAACAATGTTGAGAACTGCTTTTCATTATTTTGTTTATTTGAGAGGTCCAAGATAAAATTATCGCAGAGAAACTAAAAATAAAACAAACAAACAAACCAGCCAATCTGGGTTATAGAGACAAAAAGGCAGAGTCATTATGTGCAAGAGTTGAAGAGCATGGCAGAACTGCCTTTAAAACTTTTACACACAGAGTAAAGCAAGAAATATATCCAACTTCATCATCCAGTAATGTATGCACATATGCCCACACACCATCACAAACACACACACACGAGTAGAGAAAGAGCTAAAATACAATTTTCATGAAATAAAATTTATCATTATGCGGTACATATTCTAGTATTTTCCAACCTATCTATCTCACTGTCTTAGTCCATTTTCATGATGCTATGAAGAAATACCTGCTACCGGGTAATTTATAAAGGAAAGAGGCTTAATGGAATCACAGTTGCACATTGCTGGGGAATGTGGAAACTTACAATCATGATATAAGGGGAAGCAAACATGTCCTTCCTCACATGGCAACAGGAGAGTGAAGTGCAGGGCAAAGTGGGGAACAGCTCCTTACAAAATCACCAGATCTCATGAGAACTCACTCACTATCAAGAGAACAGTATGTGGGAATTGCCCCATGGTCTAGTCACCTCCCACAATATCCCTCCCATGACACATGAAGATTATGAAAACTACAATTTCCATGTTATCTTATCTCATCCCATCCTATTCTATTATGTTTCACCTGTGTTGGGGCAACTTTTGTGCCCCAGATATTTGCTATTGTCGTTACACATCACATGGTAGATGTGCCCCAGCTGCATCATGTATTTCTTGCTTTCTGCCCTGAGGCTTCTTAATGACTCCTGCTCATGACTAGATAAGAATGTCATCAACCATTCTGATAGATGCATAAAACTAGAAGTGTGAAGTAAATAATGTATTTTGGAATAATCCTTGACTGTTAGGTGATTGGAGTCAGTGAAAAAAAATGTTCTTCTCTCTTCCCTTCTTCTGAAGCACATGAATGACAATGTGACAGAATAACACACCTGTGGATTATTTCTTCCTTCTTGCCAGCTTCACTACTCTCAGTCCCCAACTGTGATTCCTTAGCATCAAATTCCATATAAATGATTTGCACAGATACTGTAGTCTCGATAACTCCTTTTGGGGGAAACCCAGACTAAGATATCGCTTGATTTTTAAAAAAATGTTGATTGTGAATTGATTTTCATGATCCATTAATATTAATTTGCAATACTGCAATCTAGGCCTTGAGAAGAAAAAATTCTCAAATACAAAAAAGGCATCGGGTGATGGTAGAGATGAAGAATATTCATATTAATTATCATACCAATTGGCTTGTAAACTACCAATTGACGAGTGTTACTTAAGATGCCTAATGTAACATGGCTATAAGGAAAGAGTTCTTTGTCAACCAGACTCACTCTTGGCTGCTTTTATGATTTCATGTAAAGACAAAAACGCAAATTCTGCATTTCAATTCAATGTAACAAATATTTATTGAGTTTCCACAATGCTGAAGGCTAGAATGTTTTTAGAAAAGAACTGAAACATATCTTACATCTTTTTGTGACAAGAAATTGGAAGTCATGTGGGTACCACTGATGGTTTCAAACTCTTCATTACAGGAAATTAGGCGTTTGGAAGGGAAATAAACGATACAGAAGTGACAAAATTTCTGTATCTATCTATCTATCTATCTCTCTCTCTCTCTGTCTCTATCTATCTATCTATCGGATTAAAGAAGAGATTTAAATGGAATTTGAAGCCTAGAGCTTAAATATCTCAGAAAAAGAAATACATAGAAAAAAGAATTTTAAAAAATAAAAATTAGAGTAACCCAGGATAACTATAACAACTGAAAACAGTATCAGGAACACAATTTTGGCATCAGATTCTTACATGTGAATACCCAAGGAATGATAAGATAAACATGAAATTTTATCATAAGTAGCTACATATGTCCACATAATTATTACAGGGCTTCCCTGATTACTAGGGAGGTTTATTGGTCGTGCAAATTTCCTCTTCTGTGTATTTGTAGTCTTATCTTTGCCCATCAATCTGCTAGTTAGTTCTTTTCCATGGATCTCTAGAAACTTTTTTTTTAACATATTCTGAATAGTAATCTTCTGTCAGTTATATGTGTTACAGATGAAGTAGTCTTACTTCATTAGTATTCCAAAAGAGTCCCAGTAGCATCTGACAAACTCTTCACTTGCCAGGCTGAATTTAGTCAAAAATAGATGAGGACTCTGAAAGAGGGCACTGACTGTTTTAAGAAGTTTTATCTGTGGTCCAGAAACATGATACCCCAGGATTCTAAAGAGTCCCTGTCATTATATTTGATGCTCTATGAAGATCATTGGAGAGGTCAAAAGTTGAAAATTGTGCAGAGACAATCCTGTTAGATCAAAGGCTTAACAGCAGTTCCTACCTAAATTTCAGAATATTTAAAATGATCTGTAAACACTTTTAAGGGAAAAGAAAAGAAAAAGTGCCACCTGTACTTGTGCTGTTAAGCACAGGGCTGAGTAGAGTCTTGCCCAGTGCAGTGACATGCAGTAAGTGCTAAATAAATATTTATTAAACAATATGGTGGTACTGTGGGCATTGCATCTTAAGAGCGATGTGAACAACTGGGAGCACATCTAGTGATGGATGCTGAAGGTAACAAGCAGTCTGTTAACAGAAAAGAAAAAAAAAAATCTCTTAAAGAATTTTAAAGAGATTTATTCTAAATAGCTAGTATGAGTGACCATAGCCCCGGGAAACAGTCTCAAGAGGTCCCAAGTAAGTGTGCCTGAGGCAGTTGAATTAGTTTGGTTTCATACATTTTAGGAAGCCAAGAGTTACAGGCAAAGATACAAATCAATGTATGGAAGGTAGACATTGGTTTGACCCAAAAAGGTGATATATCTTGAAGTAGGGGTTCACAGGTAATAAGTGGATTTAGAGATTCTTTAATTGGTAATTGGTTTAAGGAGTAAGGCTCTGTCTAAAACTTGGAGTCAGCAGAAAGGAATGTTTTAAGTTAAGATACGGATGCTATGAAGCAAGATTGATGGCCTGCTGGCATCACTTAACACTTGCCTGGCATAGCCTTATGTCTTGTTTATAATTTGATATCCTATTGCCACAAAGAGTCTGTTTTGTCAGTTTTCTAATGTCTATTTTCACATCGGTGCTGATCAGTTGTGCCTAAACTCCAAAAGGAAAGGGGTATAATGAGGCATGCCTGAACTCCCTTCCCGTCTAGGACAAGAACTCAGATTTTCAGTTTTTTCTGGGGGTCAGTCCCCTTGACCAACAGGGGTTCTGTTCAGTTAGTTGGAGGGATTAGGATTTTATTTTTGGTTTACAAATCTGAGGACCATGTCAGGTGAGAATCATTGAAAGAACTGAATGTATTAAACCTGAGGGAAAAGATGAATTTAGTGCCATGATACCTTTCTGTAAAAATTCATGTGACTTTGATATGGAAGTGATATTAGAAGCAGTCTCCCCATGGCAGGATAGGCCCATGGAAGGAAGTTTAAGAGGGAAAGATAAGGAACTTTCTGATTTAATCCAGTAAAAAAAAAAAAAAAAAAAAACATTTCTTAAGCATATGTTCTATGTTGCAACACTGCTAGATGCTGGGATACAAAAATACATAGGACATGATATAAGTTCTCAAAGTGTTTTAAATAAGATAGAATAGAAGAGGTCAATAGCTACAAAATTAAAAGTAATAAACTGTGATAAAGTAATATAAATAGTGTGCTAAGGGAACACAGAGATGTGGTGATTAATACATTTAAATGTGGCTAATCAGTTCATGGGTTACCTGGAAAGCTACTGAGATCCCCAACACAGGAGGTGTTGAAGTCAAATCTGAATTGGACCCAAATGCATTTGCAAGTATACAGTAAATACACTTGGGTAAAAGCTGGTTGCATTTTGAAAAAACAGGAAGTAAGGTGACTGTATTTCCAAGAATGTTTTTGCTTAATGTGCTTCATTCTAAAACAACGTGGAATCAATAAACAATTAACAAAACTAACACCCTGCCCATATATTAAGTCTGAGTTGTCAGTGTATGATGTAGATTGGAGGCTGGCAAACTTTGGCCCATGGGTAAAATCCAGCTTGCTGCCTGTTTTTGCAAGTAAAGTTGTATGTAACGCAGCCATGTTCATTAACTTATGAATTACTTGACTGTTTTCACACAACAAGTACATATTTTAGTAGTTTGCAGAAGACCTGGTAGTCTGAAAATCTAAAATATTCACTATCTAGTTGTTCACAGGAAAAGTTAGCTGACTGCTGGTCAAGATGCTCACTTGTTAGCCATGTTGAAAGAGGGGTTATTGGGTTAACTATTGGATGAGATTATTTAAATTTTTATGTGACACTTTAAAATTATAATTACTGTGTATTTTTATTGTTTATTCAGAGCAAATTGTTTTGCTAATGTAGATAACATGTTCTTATCTGTTAACAAATAAAGAACAATACTAACTCCCTAAGAGTGATTAAATTCTCAGTGCAATCAATCCCATTCAATTGGATCATGTTTGTTTTTACCTCCAATCTAAAACTTACACTGTAAATCTACAGATTACCTGGGTTTCACCACCATCTCCACTAAAAAGTACATTTAAATTGATTAGAAAACAGTTGAACTGATAGTGCTGTATCAATAGGACCTACATGATGAGGTAATGCTTGCTGGATATTTAATGTTAAATTAATGAGGATTATGCAACCATTACTACACTTAGAGTGCCAGTAATAGATGTTTTATTATTATGTGAGTAGAGAGATTCCGTCTTCTCACTATTTTGCTTGTACACTAATTGATGTGGCACAGCTTCCTGAAGAATTGAATGCTGAGGTGTATTTTGAATGCAGGCAAGGAAGTATGAATTCGAAACTACTTTTCTGAGTTAAAGCAACTAACATTATACATTAGAAAAGTTCATTTATCTGTGTCTCATCATTCATATCTATCCTCTCATAAATACAATGCTCTCGATAGAAATGTGGGAACAAGTTCTCTTGTGGGCAGCTGTGGCAGTCAGCCTTCAAAATGACACCTGATGATGCTCACCTCCTGGTATTCACACCTTTGTGTTGTGTCTTCTCATGTCAAATACAGCTCTCTTGTCTAATCAATAGGATTCTGCAAAAATGATGGCATCTGATGTCTTCAGCTAGTTCATAAAAGACACTGAGGCTTCCACTTTGCTATCTTGGATCGCTTATCACAGGGAAGTCAGCTGTTATTACATAAGGATAGTCAAGAAGCCTTAGGGCGAAGTGCTATGTCAAGGAAATGAAACCTTTTGCCAAGAGCCAACAGCAACACTCCAGATACACTAGTGAGCAACCTTAAAAGTAGATTCTCTAGTCCCAATCAAGCCTTCAGGTGTTTGCAGATATCTTAACTATAACCTCATGACAGACCCTAAGCCATAATCAAACAAATATTCTACTCACAAATCCATAATCCACAGAAGCTGAAAGATAATAAATGCTTATTATTGTGTTAAGCCACTAAATTTTGGGATAAATTGTTATGCATATTAGGTGACTAATACAGCAGCAGTACCCCTTCTTGAATAATTATGGAGCCCTGATTCACTGAAAGGATTTGTCCACATGAAATAGCCCATAGAATTTTGGAAGAGAAAGCTCCAGCCCAAAGGCTGTACAACAACTTCATGCAAAATAGACGAAGGCCATGTCTCTATGTACATTCAAGCCTATCAGGGTTCCTGAATTAATGTCTGGAATGTTGCAAAGGGAAATGCTTGGGTTAAGAGACTGGCAAATACACTAGCTCTACTCATTTGAAGACATGTGACATGGAGCATGGCACATAACTTCTAAACATCATATCAGTAAAACTGAAATGAGTCTTTTCCTTGTTCCAAGTGTTATGATCAAATAAGTGAATTCATGCAAAAACATCTTTGAAATCAGTAAAGAGTAGAGAGTAAGAGTCCATGTTAGTAATCGCTAGTCCTCAGCACGTAGTTTAAAAGGTGTAAACTGGGTCCTGCTTGTGTATTTTTATCAGCCTATAAGATTCTGTCCATTTTTGTTGGTCTGAATTACTGGACATATGTGTGGCTCATAAAATTGTCTTCCATGCCTTGATGTGTGCATATGTACTATATCTATTTGCTCTGTTTTAGCTCTGAACCCACAGGAAAAAAAAAAAAAAAAAAAAAAAACAGGCCTTCCTTACCTATATTAATAGTCCTCATGTTTCCCCTCTTAACCATGTTCAGACCAGCTTGCCATATCTATTCAATATAAGAAGAATCCTGATCTTCCACTCTTGTTCATCTCTGGACCTATGCTAGGAACCACCCAATGTTAAATAAAATAAAGAGTTAAAAGTAACACATTTTCTAGTACATGTTGTTCATATCATCATGTATGTAAAAACCATATGATATTTTGTAAAATTACTTCAGCTCACATTTATTACTCAATTTATTCCTTTGTGTAATATCACTAATAATATAAATCCTGCTAATATTTATACTCTGTATCAGGGACTATTCTAGGTGCTAGAAATAGAGTAGTGAAAAGAGCAAAATCTCAACCTAATCAAGAGTTTCAGTTTAGTGAGTGGGTACAGGCTGTAAATAAACTGTATAAAACACACAGCATAATAGATAGTGTTATCAAGAAAACCAAAGAAGGGAAGGATTGTAGGGAGTACATAGAAGTGCAATTTTAAATAGAGTTGACAAAAAGCATTCATGGAGAAACTGATATTCAAGCAAAGATCTGGTGGAAGTAAAAAATGCCACGTGAATGCCAACGGAAGTGCAAGTGTCGGTAGAGGAAACATCAGTGCAAAGGCTCTGATGTGGGAGCATGTCTGATTTGTTTAAAGAAGAGTAAGGAGGCCAATGTGGTTGAAGCAAAGCAAGCAAGGTGGAATTGTAACATATGAGGCCAGAAGTTTTAACAGGAGTCTAGCTTTTTTCCAATAACTTGGCTTTTACTTGAGATGAGATGGAAAGCCTTTGAAGAATGATGAGTAGAGAGTTGATCTGATCCAATTTGTGTTTATAAAATGCTATGGACAGTTGTGATAAGAACAAACTGAAGGGGATCATGGCAGATGCTGGTAACTGGTGGAGAGATTTGAGAATGATGGTAGTGGATTGTACGGGGGTGGTAAAAGAAGATATGGTGAGCAATGATGAGATTCTGGATATATTTTGAAGATAGAGCCAAAACAATTTACTGACAGACTGATTTATGGTATTAGAGAAAGAGAATAATTCAAGGAATTTTAGCATGAGCAACTGGAAGGATGGAACTGTCTTTAAGCGATGAGAAAGATTGAAGAAAGATGAGCTTTTAGAATGAAGAATATAAGGAATTTGTTTCTGAATATGTTAATATTGAGATGTCCATTAGACCATTACATGTACAGGTGAAAATGTCAAATAGGCAGTTAATTGTGCAAGTTGGAATTTCAAGGATGGGATCTTGGTTCATTTAGGATTAGTCAAGATTTGATTATCTTCAAGTTGATATTTTATTAAACCTAAAGCTAAAGTGTGAATTACAAACAAAAGATGGAAACCTGGAACACTTTAGTTTTAGATAGACAAGTAGAGGAGATATCAGCAAAAGAGCTTGAGAATGAGCAACCTGTAAATCAGGAGAAAAACCATGACACTGGGGTATCCTGAAAGCCAAATGAAGACAGCATTTTCAGGACAAGAGGCCCTTCAACTCTGTTGAATGCTATTGATAGGCCAAAGATGGGACTAAGGATAGGCACAATGCAGAGGTCATTGGTAACTTTGACAAGAGTGATTTCAATGGAGTTGTAAGCATGAAAGCCTGAATATGATGAATTCAAGGAAAATAAAGGCAAGGAAATTAGAAAGTGTTGGTGACAACTGTTTTGAGAAGTTTTCTTTTAAGTAATGGAAAAATCTAATGTGGTAACCACAGAGAGGTAAAATATCCAAAGAGAATTATTTTAAGGTGGGAGATATATAGAAAATTTGATTTATGAGAACAGTTTCAGTAGAGAGAAAAGGAACAATGATACAGCAAAGAGAGAAGATTTTCTTAAGCAATATGCTTGAGTGGGCACACAGAAACTGACAAATAGATGGAACAATTGGCCAGTTCTTGCAGTAAAAGATAGGTTTCAGCAACAGACACAATTCACAGGCACTGGTAATGATAGGCAAATGTGTTTTCTGAGTCTTTCTGTAATTCTCTTTTGAGTGCTTCAATATTCTCAGAAAAATAGCATGTTGGGTCATGGACTGAGAATGAGCATAGAGGAGTAGGTGTTGAGGATTTGAAGAGAGGAAAGACAATTTGAAATAGTCATCAAGGAAAATGAGAGAGTGACTAGATTAGGAAACCACAATGTGAATTCTAGGCATCATTAAAAGCTCTCTTTAAATTTGTGGTCATGTTTAAAGTGATGTGGTATGCTTTTCTCTAGCCAGGTTTCTACTGGGCAGAAGTGAAGGGAGACAAGTTAGATGTATATGTGACACATGCTGGCTTTGCCAAGAGAGTACAGCAAAGTGAGTGAAAGGCAAGGGAGATAAGTGTAGGAGCCAAGGAGTGGTTGCAGCAAATAAAAATGGAATTTAAGCAGATAAGAAGAGAAAAAGAGAAATAGAAATAGGAAGAAGGGTTTTTATTATTAGAGAATAATAAAAAGTGATTGGTCAATTGACTATAGGCCCATGAGTTAAACAGATTATTGGAGTTGGGGTTTTAGACTAAGTGAACTGGAAAGATAGGAAGTGGTTGTTGAAAAATGAGATATAAGTTAATGAAATTTAGAGGAACTGCAGTTACTGGCAATGACAAATTTTAAGATGTGATCTTGCAAGTGAGTAGCTGGGGACACAAATATTGAAGGAAAGGAGGTCAAAACAAATGAAGGCCAAGATAGGGAAAATATCATCTAAGTAGATATTGAAATTCTTAATAATTATGGCAAGAGTTGTGGTGGAGAAAGTGACCCTAAGCCAGGGGCTAATATCTTCAAAGAATAAGAGAAAGTGACAAGAGAATCAGTGTTTGGAACGAAACTCAAACACATTCAAAAGTGATTTTTCCTATTCTTTCAATACAACAATAATCACCAACACAGGAGAAAACTTCTGTAACCAAATGATGGGTTCTTCCCATCAGTATGCAAGCAATCAGTTCTGTGGCAGACACCAACTGGGTGTCTTCCAATTTAATTCCCACATTATCTAACTGGAGATAGTGCCTGATCCTACAGGTTAAGGGTTCAGTTCCCAAGAAACCCCCGCTTCAGACACCAGTTGCAAATCTGGGCCTCCAGAACTTCTGAGTGACTGGCATCAAGTTGGAGTTCCCACGATACCTTGGGTTAATTTGCTGGAGTAACTCACAAAACTCAAGGAAACATTTACTTACATTTATCAGTTTATTACAAAAGATACTGATGAAGAGATATATAGGGCAAGGTATGGAGAAAGGGGCATGAGCTTCCATGCTGTCTCTGGGTGCACTACCCTCCGGGAACCTTCATGTGTTCTGGATAGAAGCTCTCCAAACTCAGTCCTCTAGGGCCTTCTATTGAAACTTCATTGGATAGGCATGACTGACAACCATGTAGAAATGTGTTAGTACAAAAAGGGTATGATCTCAACCCAGAAAGGCCTGTCTAAAAATAGGTGCTTTTTAACTCTTTATTTTATTTAACATTGCGAGATTCCTAGCATAGGTCCAGAGATGAACAAGAGTGGAAGATCAGGATTCTTCTTATATTGGATAGATATGGAAAGTCGGCCTGAACATGGTTAAGAGGGGAAACATGAGGACAATTAGTATAGGTAAGGAAGGTCTGTTTTTTTTTTTTCTGCAGCATTTATTCTTCCAGGATATGGAGGAGGACCCTCTCTGGAATGAGAATCTTATGACCCACAGTCAGATTAGAGTCCTGCTTTGGGCCAGTGAAAGAAGGGCCGGAGAAGGTTAGAGACAGAGATTCTGTTTTCTGAGGCCTAAAGCACCCCAACACTGTAACAAAGAGCTATGGTAGTTAGGAGCCAGGGGCTGTGGACAAAAACACATAGATATGATGTCACAGTTAGATACTGATATGGTTAGGCTTTGTGTCCCCACCCAAATCTCATTTTTAATTATAATCCCCATAGCCCTTACACATCAAGGGAGAGACCAGGTGGAGGTAATTGAATCATGGGGATGGTTTTTTCTCATACTGTTCTTGTGATAATGAGTGAATTCTCACAAAATCTGATAGTTTTATAAAGGGCTCTTCCCCCTTCACTTAGCATTTCTCCTTTTTGTCACCTCATGAAGAAAGTGCTTTGCTTCTCTTTCACCTTCTGCCACGATTGTAAGTTTCTGGAGGCCTTCCCAGCTGTACTGAACTGTGAGTCAATTAAACCTCTTTCCTTTATAAATTACCCAGTTCTGAATAGTATCTTTACAGCAGTGTAAGAATGGACTAATACAGTAAATTGGTAACGGTAGTGGGGCATTACTATAAAGACCCTGAAAATGTGGTATCTTTGGAACTGGGTAACAAGCAGAGGTTGGAACAGCTTGGAGGGCTCAGAAGAAGACAGGAAGATGTGGGAAAGTTTGGAACTTCCTAGAGACTTGAACAACTTCAACAAAAATGCTGATAGTGATGTGGACATTGAAATGCAAGCTGAGGTGGTCACAGATAGAGATGAGAAAGTTGTTGGGAACCTGAGTAAAGGTCACTCTTGCTATGCAAAGATACTGGTGGCATTTTGCCCCTGCCCTAGAGATTCATGGAACTTTGAACTTGAGAGAGATGATTTAGGGTATCTAATGGAAAAAATTTCTAAGCAGCAAAGCATTCAAGAAGAAACAGAGCATAAGTTTGGAAAATTTGCAGCCTGACAATGCAATAGAAAAGAAAAATCCTTTTTCTAGGGATAAATTAAAGTCCACTACAGAAATTTACATAACTAATGAGGAGCCAAATGTTAATTACAAGACGATGGGGTAAATGTCTCCAGGGCATGTCAGAGACCTTCATGGCAGCCCCTCCCACCACAGGCCTTGAAGGCTAGGAAGAAAAAATGGTTTCATGGGCCAGGCCCAGGGCCTTGCTGCTTTGTGCAGTCTGGGAATTTGCTGCCCTGCGCCCTAGCCATGGCTAAAAGGGGCCAACATATAGCTCAGGCTATTGCTTCAGAGGGTGCAAGCCCCAGGCTTTGGCAGCTTACACATGGTGTTGGGCCTGTGGGTGCATAGAAGTCAAGAATTGAGGTTTGGGAACTTCTACCTAGATATCAGAGTATGTATGGAAATGCCTGGATGTCCAGGCAGAAGTTTGCATTGGGGGTGGAGTCATCATGGGAGAACATCTACTAGGGCAGTGTGGAAGGCAAATGTGGGCTCAGAGCCCCCACACACAGAGTCTCCACTGGAGCACTACCTAGTGGAGCTGTGAAAAGAAGGCAACCATTCCCCAGGCCCCAGAATGGTAGATCCACTGACAGCTTGCACCATGTGCCTGGAAAAGCTGCAGACACTCAATGCCAGCCCATGAAAGCAGCTGAGATAGGAGCTGTACCACACAAAGCCATAGGGGCAGAGCTTCCAGATACCATGGGAACCCACCTCTTGCATCAGCATGACCTGGATGTGAGACATGGAGTCAAAGGAGATCATTTTGGAGCTTTAAGATTTGACTGCCCCACTGAATTTTGGGTTTGCATGCGGCCTGCAGCCCCTTTGTTTTGGCCAATTTCTCCCATTTCAAACAAATGTATCTACCCAATGCCTATACCCCCATTGTATTTAGGAAGTATCTAAATTGCTTTTGATTTTAAAGCCTCATAGGCAGAAGGAATTTACCTTGTCTCAGATGAAACTTTGGACTTGGCCTTTTGGGTTAATGCTGGAATGAATTAAGACTTTGGGGGACTGCTGGGAAGGCATGATTGGTTTTGAAATGTGAATGGGGCTTGAGGTTTGGGAGGGGCCAGGAGCAAAATGATATGATTTGGTTGTGTCCCAACCCAAATCTCATCTGGAATTGTAATCACCTTTATCCCCCTATGCCCTATCTGTCTAGGCAAAGACCAGGTGAAGGTAATTGAATCATGGAGGCAGTTTTCCCATGCTGTTCTGATGATAGTGGGTGAGTTGTCACAAGATCTGATGGTTTTATAAGGGGTTTTTCTCCCTTCATTTGACACTTTCCCTTCCTGCGACCTCACGAAGAAGGTGCCTTGCTTTCCCTTTGCCTTCTGCCATGATTGTAAGTTTCCTGAGGCCTCCCCAGCCAGGCTGAACTGTGAGTTAATTACATCTATTTTCTTTACAAATTACCCAGTTCTGGGTATTATCTTTATAGCAGTGTAAGAATGGACTAATAGAGACACCAACTGCAGCAAGGAGGGACACTGGATAGGATAGCCTCATGACATGGAATTGTCAGATTAAAAACTGGATGCTTTTAAAAGCAAGATAGGAGAATTGTTTATATGGTTTGGCTCTGTGTCCCCACTCAAATCTCATGTCAAATTGTGATTCCCAATTTCAGAGGAGGGACTTGGTGGGAGGTGATTGAATCTGGAGGCAGATTTCCCCTTGCTGTTCTTGTGATGGTGCATTCTCACAAGATCTGGTTGTTTAAAAGTATGTAGCCCTTCCCCTTTTACTCTCTCTCTCCTGCTGTACCATGTTAAGACATGCTTGCTTCCCCTTCTGCCATGATTGTAAGTTTTCTGAGGCCTCCCAGTCATGCTTTCTGTATAGCCTGTGGAACTGTGAGTCAATTAAAACTCTTTTCCTCATAAATTACCCAGTCTCAGGAAGTTCTTTGAGAACTGACTAATAAAATTGTCTTCAAACCATAATAAGGAGTAAGGAGGCCTATTGCATCTCCGGGAAGGGGATATGCAATGTGTGAAGGAGCAAACCTCAGCCACTTGAGATGACTACAGGAGCAAGAAAGTGAAGAGACTGTTTACACAATGTGAGAATGTGGGTAAGTTTGCTGATGAGCAACCGTGTATAGAACAATCAATTATATGATTTTCTATTCTTTAGTAACTTGAGTACATATTCAGGAATATAGATGTAGAGGTGAAACAACCTCTACACATGCAGGCATTACTGAACTGGAGCTGAGTTCAACTGTATTAATGAGTTACCTGGAGTCATTCACTAGCAATCCAGGAGGGACAGAGTCAAAACAGTCTCTGGCTTTAGGAGTTCCTTCTACTTCTATAGCTCCCTAATGTTTTTATGATAGACAAAAGCTTATGTTCCATAGCCTAGTCAGATGGGAAGTAAAACAATGGTATACAATTTTGACAATAAGATAGTGACTCTGGTAACAAATGTAAATTTGGCAAGCTGATACAAATATTTTCAAAATAAGAAGCAACATGATAAAGTGGAATGGCCACTCTACTAGACTTGCATTCTAGTATTATTACCCCTGCTATTTACTCAACTTATTTGGGCTTTAATTTTTCATTGATATAAACTGAGAAGATCATACCAGATAAATTTGAAGGTCCTGACTCCAAAATTCCAATATACTAACCTACTGACAAGGTAAATAATCAAATTATTTTTTATACATTAACTTTCTTTTCTACTTACTCTGCTTCTGGGTATTTGAAAATCATATTTGTTTATGTAGTCAAAAATTGGCGTTCTAAATAAATAATATAAATAAATATTGCTTTTATATTAGAATACATTTGAAAGAATGAAACAAAATAAATGCTTATATCAAACAAAAAGGATTTAAAAATGTATCTTCCCCCATTCCCAAAGGACAGCATTTTCCTGTCTTTCAACCATTACTGAGAAATTTATTGGTCAGCATTATAACTGATTTCTTAGTAATATATAACTAATATAAACCCTAGAAAACAATGATGAAAGGAAAAATGCCTAGTATATAGAAAAGGTGGTATAGCGTTAAATAAAATGAAAAAGCAATGTAAACCATTTCTGGAAAAACTTTGGTTATAAGATTTTATCCTCTATCCATCAAAAGTGTCAGTTCTGAAATAAGCGCTATTCTTGAGAGTGCTTACAGCATCATAGCTAAAAACCCATCTTTAATATTAACCTTTATGTTTGTTTCCATTAAACATTTTTTAATTTTGTAATTGAAGTGGAGAAATAAAAGAACCAAGTTGGTAGCAGATGATATATAAAATAATAGACATTTCTCTTCAGCTTTAACTCAAAGAGTAGATAGTAAATAATTAAAATATTAATATTGTGACTAAATATTAATTACCCATTGCTATGTAGCTATTGCTATTACTCCAAAGCTTTAATGTCTAAAAACAGCAGTATGCATTTTTTATTTCTCAGTTTCCATGGGTCATAAATTCAGGAGTAGTTTGGATGAGCAGTCTGGCTTTGGGTTTCCTGTGATGTTGCAGTCAGATGTGTTAAGCCTGCAGTCAACTGAATACCTGACTAAGGAAGAAGTATCCAGTTCCAAGTTGGCTCACATATGACTGGCAAATTGACACTGGCTGTTGTAAGGCCTTGCTTCTTCTCCATATAAACCCTTTTCAAGGAAGTTGAGTGTCTTCATAATATGGCAACTGGTCTCCTTCAAAAGTGATACAATAGAACGACAGCCAAGCAAAAGCTATCCCTTTTATGACCTATTATGCCTTTTATAATCACATAGCAAGATTTCCAGCATATTCTAGCTGTTAAAAGTGGGTCACAAGTCCAGCCCACATTCAAGTGTAGAGAAATTATGCTTCCTTTTTTAAAGGAAGGAATAGTAGTGAATTTGAAGAAATATTTTCAAATTATCAAAGAGTATATGGTAGATTGATTTCCCCATTGTTTTTTTTTTAATTGAGTGATAATTCTTTTACTCTTACATCTAGGAAATTCTTTTAAAAATATTTGGTATTTTCAGAAAATTGATTTTTCTTCCATTTTTCTTTCTCATTTTTCTTTCTCTTCCTCCTCCTCCTTCTTCTAAAATCGGTTACTCATTTGATCACCTCAGCTCTCTGTTTTGGAATCTAGTAGATATAGCCTAAGTGTTTCTTCCAAGGTCACCAAACCAAATGTGGGATCCAATTTAAGTTTTCCAAGTGGCAGATTTGCTCATATTATTTTTAGTTATTTTGAAATAACCTATTGATGACAGGAGCTTGGCTTTTATTCCTAGGCTCTGTGATTGTAAATATAAGATCCAGGGAAGTGAGTTTCTAGTGAATATGAGATAGATACTCAGGTGAGGGGGAGAATTTATGAAAACTTAATGTGACAAGGTCATAGAGAGAATTTTGGCATCCACATAGTATAAATTTGGTGCATGATGTGGTAAAAGAAATTGAACTGATGACTAGATAATGCACTACAGACCTTTCAAATAGCAAGAGCAAAAGTCATTTTTTCTTTTATTTCTTATTTATTTTAATTAATAATGTATGATGGTGATCTCAGCAGTTTAGCACAGCAAGTTCCCATTCTCTCATTTTCTATTGGCAGTACAGAGATGTGACTGTGCTGTCAATATAGGTTGTGGCATTTGTTATATAATAAAAACCAAAACCATATTTAGTGTGGCTAACTTTTTGAACCTCTCTACATCAAAAGGATAAATTGTTGTCTGTGCTAAGAGATGATGTCACCTCATGGCTTGTTTAAAATAAGAGGTAAAGTTATATACTGAGCAGAGGCAAGGGGTAAAAGAGTCATTCTCTGCATATAACAAAACATAGAAAGCAAAGAAAAAATATTTCAGATTTTCATGTATATCATATATGTAAAATAGCCTATTGGAGAAGTAAAAAATATATTCAGTCCTGCAAAACTACAATGTGTACTATTATTATATTCACATTTAATTTCCAGTAAATTATTTTTTGAAAGCTTAAATGTTTAGCCAAGACCTGCAAACTTTTTCAAATACATAAATATCTTTGCTACTCTCAAGCTAGATTTATGCTATACTTTCCATCTGAATTACAATGCACATGGATCAAAGACTGGCATCAAAAGAGCTTTCACTGGCAGTGAAGGTCAGAAACTTCAAAAATAGCGCTAATAGAATAAGAAAGTAACAGAAAAGTGCTATCCAAGGATGGCTGTGTTTAGTGTACATCCAGGCAGCTGAGGAATTTTTCTATAGTTTAGTTATGAAGTACATATTCTCATTCCAACTTTTATTTGAAGAATTTTAAGTGATTTTTTTCAGGGAAAAACTTCAATCCCAGTTATTAAAAAGTAATATGATTCTCAGTGTTTATTCTGTTATTTACAAAAATGGGAATGCCCTGTGAACATAAAAGCAATAACTTTTTATTTTAGAAAAGTAGGTTTTAGTGTAAGAACTTAATGTAATTGACTTTGTGACTTATGGAAAATAAATTACCAACTGATTATTGATTTTTAGGCTCATCTTCCAGTATAAGGCTCCAGATGTTAAGAGAATTCTGAAAATTGAAAGGATTCATTTAAGTATTTCTAAATAAAACAATAGTAACCTTTTTTAGCAGAGAGCTATACCAGACCAGTATTTTCCAGAAGGTGGGTTTTGCATACTGCAACATTTTGTGGAAGAAGAAAATACCTGAATTAAATGAAAATTTTATCACCCAGAAAATTGTTCTAGAACAAAAATGAAAATTTCAAAGTTTTAGATTGCTCCCAAAACCCCAGTGGGTAAATCTCATTGCTTTTTTTTTTTTTTTTCCTCTCCTCAATCTTTTCTCACACCAAACAATGAAAGAGCTAAGATGTTTAAGAGAGACAATAGAAGCCCCCATCTGAGTTTTGTCAGACTAGGTAAGAGCTGAGTCAGTTGCTACAAGAAGACACTGCCAAACAAAGCCAGCCGATAAAAGGAAAGCTTTCCTTTATGAGTGTGAGTTTCTAAATAAAATCTTTTCACGATTTGGCTGAGTATGGAAGTTTGCTAGAATCTATGTAGCCCACAAACTGGACAGGAAACAGTGACCTTGTGAAGTTTTGTATCATTGCAAGTGGATTGGAGAATGGAGGCACTATTTTATATGGCAATTCAAGAAGTATCATAGGAGGTATAGGGTCAAAATTAGCCTAAAATTTTTCTTTCAGAGAAGGGGTTTTTGAGGAAATTAGTGTAGCTCTTCAGTAATGACATACTGAATGGTGACATATGCAGCCACTATTTGTCTTCAGCAGGCCTGAGGGGAGGTGGAAACAGGACACCTGTCAAGCCTGGCCCTGAAACACACCACATGAGAGCAGGATCAAGTTTTTTGTGGCTAAGTTTGCTCTGAGTGACATTCATCTATGACCCTCTCGGAGGTATTATTGCTTGACAGAAAGAGGAGGAGGTTGTCATTGGTTGTGCAGCGGAAGTGCAGCAGGAGAATAGGGTCTGGAGGCAGGGAACCTAAGGCCAATTCAAGCTGACTTCTTAGAACTGTATCAAAAGGAAAACTCCACCTCTCCATGCTTAAGTAACAAACGGATCAGAGGCCACTCCTTTTGCAACCCCTCACCTTTCTGCATCACAGATGAAAAATGGAAAGTACCTCTGACTGGTACCCTCCTGCAACCAATCAGATTGGTCATGAGCCAACTTATAGAGGCAGTACCTTTGTAATTTCACTTCAGTCTCTGATTGGTTGCCTCCCACAACCGATCAGACTGGTCACATGCCAAGTCTTCATTTACGTAGAATGTAACCAAGTAACCAGTGGGAAACCTCTAGAGAGTATTTAAACCCCAGAAAATTCTATAACCAAGGCTGGTAAGCCACTAACTCAAGCTGGCTCCCACTCTATGGAGTGTACTTCTGTTTTAATAAATCTGTGCTGCCCTTGCTTCATTCTTTCATTGCTTTGTTAGTGCATTTTGTCCAATTCTTTGTTCAAAATGCCAAGAACCTGGAAAACACATCGTCAAGACCCTCCTTCACCAGTAATAGAAGGAGAAAAAACAACAATGGAATTTACCACAGCTTAAGGACCAAATTTTCACCTGAGTTTCAAGAACCTTGCAAGCCTCAAAGATTCTCATTATTGGAAATCAGAGTAAAACTCATTTTTCAATAATAATAATACTGTACTTCTTGCTCCCAAGTGTTGGGGAGCAAATACTTGCCCATTAAATACATAAATTATGCTTAGTACCCTGTAAAAAGCTTTCTGTCTGAGTGTGACATGGGTTTTATCTCTACATGAAAAAAACCTTATAACTTTAGAGATCTGAAATGGACAAACTGAAGTTTTTTCTTGTGATCAAAAAAAGTGAAAGTAAAATGGTAACAGTATGGTGTACATCAGAAATAAAAAAATATCTGTGAACTTGTATAGAATAAATTATATAATAAAATAAAGAAATGGCAGTCTGTGATTCTGTGCCCCTCAGATCTCTGAGAAGAAAGCAAAAACAATGAAGTTCACAGTAGAAGACAATATACCCAAGGAAGTTGGACAGCCCTCAGTAACCTTTGTGTGAGGCAACTTGCTTGTCTCTTTCTAAAGTTTTTTGCTTATTTTTTCTTTTTTCTTCTTCTCTTCTGTCAACCCTTAATTTCATTTCTTAAAATGTTTATTAAGTCTTTATCTTTTCGGTTTTAGATTTATCGTAACTTTATCACTTTTTTAAAAATCTCCCTAATTTTTACTTTTTTTTTAAGTATTACTTCATTGTAAAATATTAAATCTTTAGCCTCATAATTTTCCATATTGTAGCTTCTTGTTTTAATTTTCATTCTCTCTTTTTCATTTAAACCAATTGGTTTACAATTTCACTTCTCTTTTGATTTACAACTATCCCTTCTTTTTGTAACCATATTTCTCTCCTCATAAATTTATCCGCTCTTTATTTTATTTTTATGATTTCTCTTGATGATGACTGAACAATGAAGAGAGTGGCTACCATGTATAAGAGGATAGCATATCTTCCTGTTCTGATATGTGCCACCTCTATTTTCAAAGCCTCGTTGTTTACTTGTTTTTGTTTAAGTAAAGAGTGTTTTTGTATGAATGGTGTGATATAGACATCCAATTTAATTTTGTTCCATACACAGAATTAATTGTCCCAGTGCTATTTACACAATAGTTTTGCACCAATGTTGTCTAGTACCACCTCTGTTATATGTCATATTTTCATATCAATGTCAGTTTCAGGACTCACTATGATATTTTTATTGATTAATTTTTCTGAAATTAGAAATATATGTATTTCTATATATGTTCTATCTATATCTATATGTCTACTTATATATGGGGGAGAGTCATATAAAGTTATATTTAGCTACCTGCCTACAGATACACACACACAGCTATATTGATGTCTACATATATATGGAAGAACTATAAGGAAAAACAAGAGAAGTCAAGACTGTGATTCAAGGAGGGAGTTGGGAAAGGGACACATCTGAGGGGAGCACACAGGGGACCTCAAAACCACTAATATTGAGTCTATTTCTTAAGCTCAGTAGGAAGCACAGGTTGAGCATCCCTAATCTGGAAATCTAAAATCCAAAATGCTCCAAAATCTAACACTTTTTGAACACCAACATGGCACCACAAGTGGAAAATTTCACACCTGACCTCATGTGATGGGTCTCAGCCAAAAGGCAGTCAAAATTTTATTTCATACACAAAATCATTAAAAATGTTATATAAAATTACCTTCAGGCTATGTGTGTAAAGTGTATATAAAACATAAGTAAATTTGTGTTTAGACTTGGTTTCATCCTCAAGATATCTCATTATGTATATGAGAATATTCTAAAATCTGAAAAAGTTCAAAATCCAAAACACTTCTTGTTCCAAGCATTTCAAATAAGGGATACTCAATCTGTATTAATAACCATTACATTTTACATATATATTATACATACATACCTTTCATACGTATGCTTTATTTTCAACAGTAAATACATGAGCACAAATATAATTTATTGTTCATATTTACTAAAGTGAAGAATTCATGTGGAATCCAAGGTAGAGTTTAAGAGGGGAAAGTAAAACCCTACTTTGTTCAGGTAAGTTTCAGAAGGTTGTGAAATATCTAAGTTGAGAATGGTATTCATTTCTGAAACTCAAAGGAGCAGTCTGCTATAAACATGAGTTTCAGAATCTTTAGCTTGCAATCGGTATTTAGCCAATGAATGAGTGTGGAAAAAGAGAAGATGACTTAAGGTTGAACTCTGAAGAAAACTTTTCTTCAGAATTAAGAAAGAAAACTCTAACCAAGAGACAGCAAAAATTTCTGCCAATGAAGTAGAAGGCTATTTCAGGGAAGCTCGGGGGGCGGGGGGTCATCTTTCAAAAGAAAGCCAATGAACAATTGTGGTAAACTATGTTGAGATATCTAGGAAGACAATTTCAAAGAAAGAGGTCACTCCACCTTTGAAAGGAGCAGAGAAGGTGCAGGGCTCCTCTAAGAAATTCTTCACAAAATGTATGTCTTCTTTCCTCAAATACAATAAAACCTAGGATAAAATTTAAAAATAGTAGCCAAACAAGTGGTAATAACAACCTAAATCAGTAAAGGTGGAAAAGAAGAAGTCTGAGACTTTATAGAGAATGGGAAAAGGGAGCATGGAATAGATCCTATCCCCCAGGTCCCAAAATCATTCTGGTGTTTGCACAGAGTCCTGAGCAATATCTCAAATTCTTAAATGAAACAACCGAAGGTAGTACATTCGTTTTTTCTTCTTCTCACCATGAAGCAAAGGAAACTACATCTGGAAAGATTGCTGTAAAGTAGAAACAGAGAACAAAGAGGATGACCTCTTTAGAAGAAAAGACTTCTGGACTATATATTCCATAAGAAAAGTAATCTAAAGTCACACGGGTATGGAGTGGACCCAATTAAGGAAGATTTTTAAAGACAGAGGAAGCTTAAGCTTCAGGCTTCCCTCACTGACATGAATCTTTTCTAAGACTTTAAACTTAATTTTATATTCAGAATTTTGCATTATTTTCCTTAATGAGGGCACTTACATTTGTATAAACTAACTAAACCTCAGGTCACCATTGTCTCTAACTAGGAAAAGTGAACTTTTGTATGGTACACACACACACACACACGCGCGCGCGCGCGCGCGCTCGCAATATTCATAAAAGGAAAAGCAGAGATCCTGCTACAAATGACATTGCCACCACCTTTACTCCCATTTTGTTCCCTATCCCACAAAAATTGGATAAAGGCAATATCTCCAGACTTTACACCACATCTCTTAGAGAAAATTAAACAAAACTGGCCTCAATACTGTGGGAAGAGAGCCTAGTTACTAACCCAATTATCAAAACAAATAGAGTGTTCAGGCAGAGACAACAGGGTATAAATGAGACAGATACAAGGAACTGGCATGAGAATTAAGCAAGTATACTAAGGCAAAACTATTTAAGAAAAAAAGTATGAAAAAGAAAGAAAAAGAGTACATCCAATAAGGAAACATAGCTTGAGATACAGAAGAAAACTCTTTAAAATTGCTTCACGTAGCAGAACAAATTAGGAAAAATATGATTTCTATAAAATAGAAGCTCCAAAGTAAAACAATAAGAGAAAAACCAATTTGACTATAATTGCAAATGTAAGGGGAAAAATGAAGATTAAATTGTTGTCATAAAATTAATACATTAGAAAACACAAAAAAAACAAAAATTACTCAGCTAAAAATAAAATTGCTAACATGGTGGAAGGGTTTGAGATCATCACAGTATACACAAGAAAGATTAAATAAATTAGAAAGAGGCAAATTGGGCACAAAGGATAGAGCAAGATAAGCAAACATAAGTATAATTTGTGTTCTTGAAGTAAAAAAAAAAAGATGGAATAGAAAATTATTGTAAAATTTAATGCAAGAGAATTTCTCTGATAAAGAAATAACTGAATCTGCAGATTGAAAGAAAACACTGCTCCAGGGTAATTTGATGTAGAAATCTCAATATCAAACTATAAGCTAAGTTAAATATTTAAGTATTATTTATTAAAAGGTGTTTTGGGGCATTTTAAATTAAAAACAAATCACGTATAATAGGAGAAAATCAGTGACCTGCCAAAGTTCTCTTCAGCAACCTTCAAAGCCAGAATACAATGAAGTGATTTCTACAGAGTTCTTAGAATAGTGTGTGACCCAAAAGATTACACTCAGCCAAAGTATCAGTCAAGTATAATGGCCATAGACATATCAGATTTGAAAAATGTCAAGGAATATACAACCTACAAACCCTTCTCGACAAAAATTTGGACAAAGCAATTTAGCAAATTAAGAGAAAGCTCAAATAGAAAACTCAAAATAAGCACAAAGTGCTTAATGGTAAGCATTAACCAAGTAAAACAGAAAAACAAATCAAAACAATGTTAAAAGTAATCATTTCTATAGAAGTAATAACTAATAAATACATAGTATATATAACAATATAGAAACACAAATTAAAGGCAATAAAATTCAATTAAAATAAAATGATATTTTATATAAAAGAACTCAGACAGTATAATTTTATTTTAAAAAATATTTTGTCAGTCATTTCTTTATGTATAGAATGACATATATATTTGCTTTGTGTACATGAAGGTAATTTTTGAGGAGTGATATTCAGAATTTTTTAAACTTTCATTTTTATAATTTCTATGCATAATTTGAAAACTTTATAATTAGTATTTATCACTTTTGCAGAAACAATAAAGATATTTGTAAAAAATAAAAAAATAATAAAACACAAAAGCAAAAACCTCACAATGTTAAACATCATTAATTACAAATGGTAGAAATGTAAGTTACTATTTCCTCTTTGTGTTTTTCTACAGTGTTCTGGTTCCCTCACCCCATCCTACTGCCAAAAAATTATAAAACCAATGCATGGAAGTAAGTGAGTAAATGTAAGAAAGAGGATAAATGTAGAAAATTATTTGAAAAGGTTTGGTGATGAATAAGACAGAGAAAAGGCCACAGTGGAAAGGACATATGGACTTAAAATAGGGTTTTTATTAAAATAGAGGAAACTAGAGAATGTTTCTATTCTGATGTGAAGGATCCTATATATCTAGAACATTGATACTGAAGGTGATAATGGAGATAACAAAGTGAAGGAAAACAGTTTTCTAAAGAGGTTATAAAGGATGGGACCCAGAGCACTAGCAGTGATTGTCCTTGAAAATAAGGATCGCCAGTTATTCTGTTGCAAAAGAAAGGAAGAAGGGAAAAACAGACACAAATATAAGCAGGTTGCAAGTTTAGGGATGGAAAATAAAGAGAATCTAATTTTGGTGGTTTCAGTTTTCTTGATGAATTAAGTAACAAGTTAATTGTCTGAGAATACTGTAGGAGGAGAGGATATTGGATTAGTTGGAATAAATAATAGCAGTTTTTTTTTAAATTTAAAAATGCACAAAATGCATAATGTACTGTTTTTTCAGAAGGTTAAAGAAACAAAAAATGTATTTATTGTGTACACAAAATTCAATGAGTGTTCCTAATGGTCAAGCTATCTTCCTCATTGTCACTTACCACCCAGTTCTTTCCAGCCCGTGACTTCACCATCTTTTAGTTCTTCAGAATCTTCTCTATTCAGTCAGCAGATGAAGAAAGAGGATTGTGTGTAGAAGATAATTTTATGGATCAGATCTGACAGTGATGGATATAACATTTGCCTACATTTCACTGGATGGAACTCAGGAAAATGGCTACATCTAACTGCAAAGGATGCTGAAAAATGTAGTCTGTGGGTCCAGGAGAAAGAGGAAATTGGAGAGAAGCTAACTACTTTATGCTTCTGATGAATAATTATGTGTTTGATAACCAAGAAAGTGGTGTGAAACAATTTCAGAGAACAAGGAAATCAGCCAACTTGACATACAATATGATTGTTGGGCCATGCTGACTATAAGGCAAAAAATGTATTAAGTTAATAAGCTTAAATATGTAATCAAAATGTATAGGAGAACCCCTTGGCTCAGCTGGGTAATTTCCTCCAAGCTTTGCAGTTCACATTAGACACAGAAAAGAGAGGTGGTAGGGTTGACCCAGAGCTAGTTTTTTTCCTAGGTGAATAAACCAGAGGGAGAAACAGACAACCATTTGAAAATATTTGCAAGAAAAGAAAACTGTTTATGGACCGTAGAAGCAAGGCAGATCTAAGAAGCTGACGGATATTTAAAAAGTGATGAAGTCAATGCATTGGGAAGCTTAGTGAAATTTGTGGCCATAGAAATATTTGATAGAAGAGCTATAGAAATAAAGTTCTTTGCCTCAGAGTAGATTACTTTGGGTCTCATTTTTTAGTCTATTTTTAACAGGACTTGTGAATATTATCATAAAAGGGAAGGGCAGCAATAGAATAAATGTAAAGATCACTGGAAGACAGGATGTCAGGAAGCTGAGAGGCCAGGGGATAAGATTTGTACATATTAAAGTTATCAAGGAAAGTGACTTGAGTAAAAATGAAAATCAAGTTTTAGTCTTTCATGAACAAACTTGGTGAAAAGTCAGTTGTTAGATGACAGCAGAAATGAAATGGATAAGGTATTTTATCCAGAGTAATGAATTTCAAAAAATGAACTCAAGGAAGTAATGGATTATAAGCAACAATGGAAAGTAAGAAATTCTAAGAAATATACCTAGATCCTGTGGTAAGTAAGAAGTGAAACAGCCTCAATTTATGAAAAAGAAGAAGAATTGAACCTAGTAAATGTCTAGATTTCACTTAAGGCAAGAATGAAAGAAAATTATTCTAAGAGGAGATTAAAGATACAAGGGAGCTTTCTGATTACAGAGAGGATGACCTAGAAGCTGTTGTTGGAAAGATTTGTGGGTGCTTAGGCCTGCTTAGTGTATATCAAAGGAGGTACAGAGATAAGACTAGAAGAATAATATAAACTGCAGAGCTCCAACATCTGGTGGTAACTGGTGACTGGAGTGAATAGCGAAAAAAAGCATACACGGTTTGTAAGATGGTATGGAGTCAATACTCTTCGTATTGTTCTACATTATTCTCTAAAGAAGCTTCTCCTAGTATGAGGGAAGAACAGAGAGAAAGCGAAAGAAATGGGACAAATGTTAGAATATTTGAATGGTAGAATACATAGTTATTGGTGATTGATTATGAGATAAGAGAGGAAGAAGAGAAAAGAACGATTCCTTATTTGTGGTGTAAGCCATGGAATGGTTTTGGTGTCATTATCAAATACAGTCAAGCACCCCATGACAAACTCTCAGTCAATGACGAACTACTTATGCGGTGGTGGTCTTGTTACATTATAATGGAGGTGAAAAATTCCTATCACCTAGTGACAGTGTAGCTGTCATAGCATCATAACACAAGGCATTACCCATGTGTGGTGATACGTGGTGATACTGGTATAAACAAACGTAATATGCTGCCAGCCATGTAAAATTTAGCACTTACAAGTACATAAGGTACATAACACTTGATAGTGATGATAAATGACTGTGTTCCTATTTTCGAGAGTATTTCTTCTACTTAGGTTTTTTAAAAGGTAACTGTAAAGCAGCCTCAGGCAGACCCTTCAAGAGGTATTCCTGAAGAAAGCATTACTATTATAGGAGATGACAACTCCATGCATGTTATTGCCTCTGAAGACCTTCCAGTGGGTCAAGGTGGAGAGGTGGAAGACAATGAAACTGATGATCCTGAGCTTGTGTAGGCCTAAGGTAATGTGTGTTTTGTGTCTTAGTTTTAATTTTTTAAAAAGCTCAACAAGTAGAAAAAGAAGTTTAAGAGTAGAAAAAAGTTTGTAGAATAAGGATATAAAGAAAATATTTTTATATAGCTATATGTACCCTGTGTTGAGTTTTAAGCTAAATGTTTTTACAAAAGAGTCCAAAAGTTAAAAGAATTAAACAGTTTATAAAGTAAAAGAGTTACAGTAAGCTAAGCTTAACTTATTATTGAAGAATTTCTAAAAATAAAGTTAGTGTAGGCTAAGATTAGTGTTTTTGAAGTCTGCAGTAGTGGACAGCAATGTCCTAGGCCTTCACATTCAGTCACCACTCACCCACAAGGCACAACAACTAATAGTACTATAAGCTCTGTTCATGGTAGGTGTCCTACACAGATGTGTCCTTTTTTTTATCTATTTGTTTGTTTATTTATTTATTTATTTATTTTTAAGGCAGGGTCTTACTCTGTTACCCAGGCTGGAGTGCAGTGGTACTATCATGGCTCACTGCAGCCTCAACATCCTGGGTTCAAACGATCACCCCACCTCAGACTCCTTAGTAGCTGAGACTACGGGTTCGCGCCACTACATCTGGCTAATGGGGCAGAGATGGGGTTTCATCATGTTGCCCTGGCTGGTCTTGAACTCCTGACCTCAAGCAATATGCCCACCTCAGCCTCCTGAGGTGCTGGGATTACAGGCATGAGCCACCATGCCTAGTCCATTTTTAATTTTCCTACCACATTTTTACCACATATATTTTATGTTTAGATACAAAAATACTTACCATTGTGATACAATTGCCTACAGTTTTAGGACAGTAACATGCTGCACAGGTTTGTAGCCTAGGAACAGTAGGCTATACATAGCATACGTGTGTAGTAGACTATACCATCTAGGTTTGTGTAAGTACACTCTATGCTGTTCACACAATGACAAAACCATCTAATGATGCATTTCTCAGAATGTATCCCTGTCATTAAGCTATGCATGACTGTACAGGGAACATTGCCCAAGGACATAGATATTGTAGCCTGTTTCATTAAAACATTTTTGAAGCAGGAAAAAGATAAATTAATGATTCAAATGGAGATGTTGAATTGAATATCTGCCAAAGGAAAAAGCTGTCTGGGCTATGGAAATAGAGGCATATCAACATTTATGGATTGGGTAGAGGTTGAAGAACCGGCAAAACACACTAAAAAGAAGTAGCCAGACAGGTCGGAGAAAAACCTTCAGAAGCTTGTGTTATTACAAGAGCCATACAACGGGAAGGAGAGATAAATCAATAGTCAGAAAGATGCCAGATGCCAAGAGGTAAATAAAGAAGAAGATTTTAAAATGTCAGTTGATTTTTATGACATGGAACACCCATAGTTTCTACTGGCGTAGTTGCCCAGAATTTTCTGGAATGAGACCCTACTAAGTATTCAGATTTCTTGAACATTGAAAATTATTCCATTATTTTCAATGCACTGGGAAGCTTAGATTATTATAAGATACTATACTCAATGGAGAATTGAGTATAATTATACTCAATGGAATACTGAGTATAATATCTTATAATAATTTCACTGCTCTATTCGTAGTCTGTAATTTAAAATATTTATTTCAGGCATAGTGATTTAAATAGCATTATTGTTAGACAATGTATTTAGCAGTTTAAAAACTAATAAATCAGTCTCTGCAAATGCCATTTTCAGTTCAGTTTTGTTAGAATATACTCTAAATATGTATCAATAGTGGAAAAATAATTTGTAGAGAAAAGTAATTTATCACAGACGACTATTGTGCAGCAAATCTTCTATACTAAACACAGTATCTATTGAACTTGAGTAAACAACTTTTTATTAATATTGATAATATTAAGTTGATAATATTTTGATAATATGAAGTTAACAATATCAACTTCAATTTCCAAATTAAAAAATTATTATATGTACAGTACCTTAAGTGGCTTTGCTTTTTCTTAAGCAAAACAAAATTTAGCACTCAAGGTAATGAAAATGTAATTTATTCACTAAAAGGAATTTAACTTATAACTACTATAAATCCTGTCAAGTCCTGAAGTCAAGTCCTGAGATACTAATTTACAGTAGTTAGGGCTTACCAAGAGGAAGCTAAGTCACAGAAATAAGAAATCCTTCCACAATTTAGGATATGCCTCCTTAAGTCTGACAGCTTCATTAACACTTTTTTCAGTTAAAAAGAAAAAAAAAATATATATATATATGTACACACCACATAATATATAGTCATAATTTGCTCAATATTGTAATAACTTCTGGACCTAGAAAATTTAAAATATTTTACAATAAAGGCCAAGTGCATGTTTACTTTTGGCTTTTTTTTTTTTTTTTTTCTTTGTCGCCCAGGCTGGAGTGCAGTGGCCGGATCTCAGCTCACTGCAAGCTCTGCCTCCCGGGTTTACACCACTCTCCTGCCTCAGCCTCCCGAGTAGCTGGGACTACAGGCGCCCGCCGCCTCACCTGTCTAGTTTTTTGTATTTTTTAGTAGAGACGGGGTTTCACCGTGTTAGCCAGGATGGTCTCGATCTCCCAACCTCGTGATCCGCCCGTCTCGGCCTCCCAAAGTGCTGGGATTACAGGCTTGATTTCTCCTTTTCTTCCATTCCTTTAGGCAACCTTAGATTAACAATACATTCCCCTCAATGCTGAAATACAATGTAGCAATCTGCTTGTGAGAGTTACAGCGAGTCCCAGTTACTAGCTCTTCATAATTGTCCAAATCATTTTCAATATTTGGACCATCAAAATCCATATTGTCATACTTTCACTGTTCTTGTGTTGACAAGGATCACTAGGCAGCCAACATGGTGTCGGGAGGTCAGTGAAGCAATCTGGAAAACAAAAATCATGAGTGGGTAGCCATGGGACAATTTTCAAAGCTTCCTTGAATTGCTCATTGATTCTACAACTTAGTTGCAATAACTATGTGGCAGAGCTGAGTAGTACACTTTCTCAGATTTTCAAACCAATGTCAAAGGCAAAAGATTGTTTAAGAAACCAGTTCTTTCTAATTAGAACAATCCTTTGCATTTATTCTATAGAGCTAATTATTTTTAAATAATATAAACAACTCAAATGAAATATATTAACTGGTAGAACTGACTAAGGATTCCTCTGAATAATGTATTGCAACCTTAATTATTAGTCAGCTTTATTAATTCTAAAAGTATGGTTCCACCTGGATGATGACAGCATAGTTCCAAGGAACCAGAGCATAATGGTTAAGAACATGAACACTGAGACAAGACTGCATGCCTTGGAATCCTGCGTCTATCAGTTTCTGTGTGGCACTGATGAAGTTATTTAGCCTTTTGGTGTCTGTTTCCTTATCTACAAAGTGGGAATCATAATGCTATCTTTCACATATGTTTGAGTAAGGACTAAGTTAGTTAATACATATGAAGAATTTAGGACATAGCCTGGCATAAATTAGCCTCTAGATGAATATTTGCTATAATAAACATTAGCTAGAATAGTTTCTCTCATTTTCAGAAAGACCTCAACGTCTCTTAAATTCTGACAATTAATTTGTTGGGCAAAGCGCCACCATCATCTATTGAAGATCTGTAAAAGAAATTCCGGAGGGTACAACTAGAATTTGGCAAGCATGGCCCATACATTTATTCAATCTTCATTTATTAAGTACCTAATATGTGCTAGGTGGCTTCTGGTGTTTAGATTAGAAACGAATCAGCAAGTCTGTCCACAAAAACTGCTCCATTGTATTTGTCAACATGTAAGTAGATAGATTTCATTTAATAGTGATGGTGCTACAGTGCACGTATCCAAAATGGACTGTGGAACTGGGAACGGAGGAGAAATGAGCAGCTACATCTGCTCCACAGGAAGAGCCCAGATTCACAAATGTGGTCAGACCTGAATGGATCCTTGAAGCCTGACTGAAAAATCCATTCTATTTTAGTGATTAAACATCTTAGCTATCAAGAAGCATCATAAAAGTTTCTGCCCTTTAAAATTAAATGTATCATAAAACTTGATCTTGACATCTGTCTTGGGACTTTAGGCGAAGGCATGGGGTTGACACCAGCTCTAGATTTCTTGCTCTTCTTTAATTCTCTCTAACAAAAGTCACAGATGAATATAGAGCATAAGTGATTTGTATTATCAAACCCATTACTTCCTCCTCTTTACATGTCTTCAAAGATCAAAGAAAATGCCACAAACATTATTCTTAAGGATAAAAGGATGAGGGGGGAAAGCTACAGAAATATTTGAATACCAAAATGTATTAAAATGACAGAATCCCATCAATGAATACTTAGTTGAAGGGTAGATGGAACTGTAGGCAGTTGTAATAGCATTTAACTTTTTCTGTATTTTAGGCTAATGTTCAAATACACAGTTTCATCAAGTTTGGCTTGGCAGTCACATCCCACTCATTCTGAGGGCGTATGGCAGAGAGAAGAGAAGCCAGTCTGCTCGCAGAGTAGATGGATCTCAATCTCTTACTCATCTCATGGCAGAAAAGCTTTTTTTAGTTGTAGTGCTGCCAACATGCAAAGTGAGGAGCAGCTGAAGTGGCTTATAATCATCTGCACACACTTTGGGACATTGATAACTTCTTTTGTGTACAAAGAACATCAGAGGAAGCACAGCAACTTAGAATTAGAAGGGTTATATCTACCTTTACTACTTCACTCCCTGCAGTTAAAAGAGAAAGGGTACAAAGCAGGGAAAGATCAAATGGGCTGAACTAAATTACACATCTAGCCCATAGTAAAATCAAGCATAGAATCCAGATTTCCTGGATTCCAATCATGTTTTATTTATACTACATTATGAATTCTTCCTGATAATGGTAAGTGAATATAGAACACCCTTCAAATTCTGGTAAAGTGCTTTCTGAAACCTTCTCAAATTCAAGAAGCATGAATTTTGTTTTTTCAAATGCAACGGAATATAACTGAAAGATGTCAATGATACCTTCAGACTTTAAATGCGTCTATAATATGGGACCACAGTGTATTTACACAGCAATTAAAATAAATGTCTCCAAAAGCACATTTTCTTCTAAAGTTACATGTTTCATATTACAAGTTAATTGCTTTTTCAGATTTCTACTAAAGTTTTATCTTTCACAATAAGAACAAATTTTGTACTATTTGGAACATTTGCTGAATCAGGTTCACAATCAGTTTTTCTTGTTTTCATATAGTACTTATGGTAATATTGATAACTTCAAATTTTCATGTCGCCATAGAGTTTGACATACTCATTTTTAATTTCTGGATACAGCCATTAATACTTTTAATAAAGCTCCACCACTGGCACTTGGATTTGATTCCAGAGTCATTTTTATAAAGAAACAGAGTTTTTAAGCACTCTACTGGAATTTTGTATGCAGTACATTTGAGAAGAGAATGTAAAACCGCAAAGAAATGTGGGTGTTCAGTGGTCACCTCACTCACTACCTGGAGCTCATTTCTGCACTCTAGCCTTTTGCTTTTAGTTGCTCAAGCTCATAATTAGCTAAATCACAAATTATTATA
Source organism: Macaca nemestrina (assembly GCF_043159975.1). Classification (NCBI taxonomy): domain Eukaryota; kingdom Metazoa; phylum Chordata; class Mammalia; order Primates; family Cercopithecidae; genus Macaca; species Macaca nemestrina. The sequence goes on along the minus strand of NC_092128.1, from coordinate 84,839,285 downwards.
TAACATAGACTTCTATCATTTGAATGCCCCTTTCAAAACTCATGTTGAAATTTAACTGACAGAATAACAGTATTGGGATATGGAACCTTTAAGAGATGATTAGAGTGTGAGGACTCTGTCCTCAAGAATAGATTGATGCTGCTATCAAGGAATGGGTTAGCTATCTTGGGATTGGGCCCTTGATAAAAAGAACGGGTTTGACCCAATTTCTCCTCTGTCTACCTTGCATGTTCATTTACCCTTCTTCCATGAAATGAAGCAACAAGAAGGCCTCACAAGATGCCAGTACCGGGTTCTTGGACTTCTCAGCCTTGACAGCAATAAGCTGAATAAATCTTTCTTCAATATAAATTACTCAGTCTGTGGTAATTTATACAGCAGCAGAAATGGATCACTACACAGACCTATGGAATCTCTCAACAATCATCTTAAGCAATGTGTTAAATCTATCATGTCAAGAGTATCCTACACTCTATTATATCCATCTTCTAGCCTGCACCTCAGAATGCACTGTTTTCCTCATTTGAAGTAGCATTGTTTGGTTACATAGGGTGTGTCCCTGTGTACCATTTTTTTTTTTGCATGTATATATATACACAATAGATATTCAATACCTGCAAAGTTTTCCAAAGCAAGCACAGCACATTACATAATAAAACCTTTTCTTCTCTCTCTTTCAACCAAAGAACTTTTGGCTGTTAGATAAGGTCTCTGAAGAAACCCTTCAATGATATATTTAAAGCATTTTTTGAATGGTACAACAAAATTTCAGCAAGTTCATTTCAAGAGGAGAGAGCTTATTTCTATGATCTCCTCCAGCAATTTGCTCTTTGCAGTTTTTCTCTCATCAGCACTTTGATCCTTTTCTGAAATAGACTTTTTATCTCTAGGTTAGAGCTCTTCTCCTTATGCAATTGTCCCAGGTTCATGCTGATCTCCACAGTTCTTTCTTCAACTTCTCACTAGTTGGTAGCAATCTCTTTGTACTGAAAATATGTCCCTTTCCAATAGGCTAATCCTCCTATCCTAAATCAATACAATTTAATCTATAACTCTACTGATGTTTTAAACTTTGAATAATTTATAGATTTAATAGTAAATGAATTACATTATACCAGATAACCATTCTTTGAAGTCATAAGTTATATATGATCTTTTAAGTTTATAGAACTCAAAATAACCCTACAATAAATGTGAACTTATGAACCAATTATAGTAAAAAAATAATGATTTCTTATAGTTGTCAGTCTGTATTTTGTTCTAGTATTCCATGTAGGTTCAGGAATAAATGCTCAAATATAGAAGATGTAAATAAGTGGTAACATTTTACATTTTCACAGGGTTTCACCTTTCATCTGTGTTCTATGAAGAGAACTGTCTAATATCTTGGCATTTATTCTAATGGAAAAAAACTCATTTGTGATATCATAATATATCAAAAGGCAGAATTTTAAAGCCTTGAGTTACATGGAAAAGAGTGACAGCAATTTGAAAAAGAAACATTTACTTTTTAAATCTCATTGGAAAAAAATGATTGATTTCTATAACCCAAGACTTTGAAAAAATCTATCTCATAGTTTGAAATAAGAGTGGGAGGACTATTTTTGAAAGGAATATTATGTTTGATTTAGGATTGAAATGTGTTATACTTAACATGTATTTTCTTGGTAATTCTTTTATAATGAACTTATGGTATGTGATCTAAATCAGGCTGAACAGATTATTTTCTGGAATATTTGCTGAAGTTGTCAAAAGCAAAGCTAGTGTTTTGGTGTTGTTAGATGGTATTATACCAGCCTGGAATTGGCAGAGGCCATCTCTACTACTATGAGATTGCTGTCTGAAAATAAAAAGAACCTATAAGAAAACAGAGATTTGAAATGGAAGAGAGAGATCTTGTTTCAGCATGCTTCATCACTTCTAGGGATTCCATTTATAAAAGTCAAAAATACTCCTTATTGCTTAAGCAAAACCTAGCAGATGATTAAGGTTTTTTTTCTGTCATTATGGAAAAGAGAAGGACTGAGAAAAATAAACAGAACAAATAAGCATATAGAAAAGGAATATAATTTAAGAAATTGACACAAATTTAAAAATTATAATTTTTTGAAGTTATTTGGGAAGTTACTGTTAACACCATAAGACTAATAAGAGAAGATGAGATTATGGAAATGAATCAGTATGAGAAAAAAATAAATAAATATCATTGCCAAAGTTAAAAATTTACTAAAAAGTCAAACAGTAGAATAAATGAAGAAAATCAGTACTGTGAAAATTTAAATCGAATGCATTTCTAGAATATAGAGGCAAAACACAAAGAGATGAAAATAGTTAATGTCAAGTTTGAAAGACATAAAGTATGTATTCAGGAACTCCAACATCATGTCCCCAGAAAATTATTAGAAGGAAAGAATGAAAGGAAGAAATGTAAAAGTGAGAAAGAAACACTAGAGAATATTTTATTTTCAAGCTGAAGAAAGACTCAAGTCTTCAGATGGAAAGAGAATATCAGCAACAAAATTGGAATATATTATAGAACAAAAGACTTATGTAAAGATACCTTCCATTAAAGTTAAGAATAAAAAGAATAAAGGTAATAAGCTAAGGACAAGAAGAAAAATTTAAAGTCTTCAGAAAGGAATAGTATACGATCCCTTAAAAAAAAACAATAACATTGACATTAGACTTCTCATCACAACTAGGAAGTCAGACCAAAACATTTTACATTTTAGAGTAAAAATACTTTGAATTTATAAGTCTATACACAAAAATTATAAGTTGGATGAATAAACCAATGAAGTTATTTTCAGACGTATAAGAAATCTCTATTATAACCACCTTTTTAAAACATGATTCTAGGCCAGTCATGCTGGTTCACATCTGTAATCCCAGAACTTTGGGAAGCCGAGGTGGGCAGATCACCTGAGGTCAGGAGTTCAAGACCAGCCTGACCAACATGGTGAAATCCTGTCTCTACTAAAAATACAAAAATTACCCAGACATGGTGACGGGCACCTATGATCCCAGCTACCTGGGAGGCTGAGGCAGGAGAATCGCTTGAACTCAGGAGGCAGAGGTTGCAGGGAGCTGAGATCATACCACTGCCATCCTGGATGACAGAGCAAGACTCCATCTCAAAAAAAAAAAAATATATATATATATATATATATTTCTACAGCTCCCAGTCAATGTAATAAGGACAGGCAAATAGTAGGGAGTGGTATCTTAGCTTAGATTTCCAAAGAAGCAGACCTTGAGGCAAAAATGTATGTGCTACTATTTTTTCAGAAATACAGTTGGTTGACTGTAAAAACCTTTAGTAACCTTGGATTTTGCTATCCTTGAAGGTCCTATTACCAATCATCAGTGTGTGTGAGAGACAGCAGGAGTGAGCCAGGAAACAAGAACAACAAAACAAACAATACAAGGTTGCACTACTGAGTTGGCCACTATTTGGAGTCAAGCACAACTGGTTGCTCTGTCTCACAGTGCTGTCTTCAAAAAGTTTAGTCTTGGAGAAAAAATGGGGTTAAGATTCATCCATTAATGCCTATGCTCTATTGGTTTCTCATTGAGAGTTAATACCACTAAACTTTTGGTTTTCAAATGCTTGAAAATGTACAGTATCTTACACTTTATTATCAAGAGGGAAGCCATGAAGTTTGAGGCAAGGAGTGAACAGTGGAGGACATTATGCAAGACTGAGGACAGGTGAACCCACAGAGGACCTAAAGCGGCACATAGGACAAGTCTAATACAATTGGTATAAACATTGGAAAAAAAGAGATACAACTACCTTGTTTGGAGAATGTACAATTGCCTGGTTAGAAATGTAAGGCACACTAGAATCTGATAAGTGATTACCTCTGAGAAGATAGCAACTGGGGAGACTGAAGGAGGATTTTTATATTTTGTTCTAAATATATGGATTTCTTTCCTATAATGAAAAATCTCACTGTACAATTATCATTAAATGTGAAAAAAAATTAACACAAATTTTAAAAGTAAGAAAAGGTACTTCTTCACAGCCTTCCCTGATCATTTCACTGGAAAATGGACTGTCTCTCAAAGGGACTTATCTTAAACTGCATTACTGTCTAGCTGTTACCTGATCTTCTATATAGGAAAGAAAACATGCAAATGATAACTTAGCAATCAGAATAGCATTGGAATACTTCTCAAGTATTTGCTTTATTCCTTCACTGTGATTTATAAGTTTTTTTTTTTTTTTTTTTTTTTTTTTGAGACGGAGTCTCACGCTGTTGCCCAGGCTGGAGTGCAGTGGCGCGATCTCGGCTCACTGCAAGCTCCACCTCCCGGGTTCCCGCCATTCTCCTGCCTCAGCCTCCTGAGTAGCTGGGACTACAGGCGCCCGCCACCGCGCCCGGCTAATTTTTTGTATTTTTAGTAGAGACGGGGTTTCACTGTGGTCTCGATCTCCTGACCTTGTGATCCGCCCGCCTCGGCCTCCCAAAGTGCTGGGATTACAGGCTTGAGCCACCGTGCCCGGCCTAATTTATAAGTATTTTCACAAATATTGTTTGAATGAACATAATAAGAGAACACATTTCCTAAATTTGTTACCACAGCCACAGAAAATAATTTAGTACAAAGAACCTCACATAAAAATTGCATTTCTAGATTTACTAATGTAAAGGTCACAGAAAATTGAAGGTTTTGGCACTAAAACCAGTTAGTAAATGTTACAGATGACATTTTAAAAATAATCCAAAATTATTTATGCTTTATGCTTATTTTGGAAAGCAATAAAAACTAGCAATAATTTTATCAATTTAAGTCTTATATGTAATCTGACTTTAGATGTACTAATTGCAATTGCAACTGTTGCCATAGAATTATTGTAGAAGTGTAAACCAGCCATCTACATTTGATATTTATTTGCTTAATATATATTGTTAATATGAAGTTCTTTTTACAAAATAAATGTCAACCACTTCTTAAATAATTGTTTTTTAAACAAAGAGGCTTCAAAATACCGTATGAAGAGGAACAATCAAATGCATTCAAGATTTCAGAGTCTAATACTGGGTTCTTTTAACCAATGTTCTCCAAACAGAAGTATGTGAACCGAAATGGACACACAAGATAATACAGCAGAATGCAAAATGAAATATTAAAACTTGTATATCTGCTTATTTCAACCTCCTCCTTTTTAATAATCATTTTTTCTCATTTTTTAGCTTTATGATTTTACATTTTTATGCTATTATGTTAGTCATTAGCCTAACAATCTCAATATGCATCTTTAAATTATTACAATATATTTTAAACTAGAAATTTTCCACTTCCTATAAAATGTCTTATATGCAAACACACACACAAACAAGCAGGAAGTTTAAAAAATATAATTTTCCATTAACCCACATCTGTAAACTTTACAATACTCTTTACTTTTTTTTCACCTGTAGTTCCATACTTCTGACTTAGGATCTTCTTTCCTTTATCCATCTTTTATTTCTTAGTGTGCAATTGCTGGTAACAGAATTTCTTGTTGTTGGAAAACATTTTAACTATGCCTTCATTGTTTTATGAATATATTTTTGTTGGATATAGAATTTTGAGTTGATATTTACTTTTTCTTTCAGTATTTTACATGTTATTCCACTGTCTTCTGGCTTCCATAGTTTCTGTTGAAAATCATCCATAAGTCTTCAGTATTAGCTATGATATTTAATTAGCTTAAAAGTCATCATTTCTATGCTCACAATGAGAAAAAAAGCTGAACAAACTGAAAATCAACAGCTATTCTTAGAGCTATCAGAGAACTGGGATGACAGGAGAGCCCCAAACCCTGAAAATTACAGAGACAAACAAATAAATAGAACATCAGAGCTGAGTTCAGCTTACTGTAAGAATAAGGTGCTGGAGCTAATAACTTATAAGCATGCTTAAATGATAGTTAACAAATTGCTGCAGGCTGAGCATGACTAGCTTGAGGGTTAAAATTCCTGGCAGGACAATTTTTGGAAGGTTGCTCACATTTTTGTGAGTTTTACTTCCTGAAGTCCCAAATGATTCTCCTGGTAAAGAACAGAGAAAAGATTCTCTGTGCTTCTGGAAGGGAGAAGGAAAAGTAACCACTTTGGAAAACACACAAGGAAAAAGTAAACACTTTGAAATATGCCTGGAATATTCAATTCTCCATATCAAAGGCCTACCCTGAAGGCAAACTGTTTTACCAGAGCCTTATCTGACCTAGAAGGGCAATGAAACAACTCCAGCCCATGCTATTCTTCCTGTTTCAAATAAAGAGAGGAAAAAACAAAGACTAAGAAACTCTTCTGAAAGACACAGCCCAGGGATTCAGGCCTACTAAAAAAAAAATGTGAGATTTAAATAAAACATGCACTGTAGAAAAGCTTCACCTCCCCTATGCCTACTACCACATCAACAGAGCCCAGTGTAATAGTGAATTATAAGTGAGAGAAGTAAAAGGTATACTTTCTATGGAAATCCAGTAATTTTAAATTTATAACAGAGAGAGGTCAAAAATATAGTTTCTATGTAAACTCAAACACAACAAGGAAGGCAAAGGAATTAAGTCTAGAAGAAACTTCTTTTTTTTTTTTTTTTTTTTTTTTTTTTGAGACGGAGTCTAGCTCTGTCGCCCAGACTGGAGTGCAGTGGCGCGATCTCGGCTCACTGCAAGCTCCGCCTCCCGGGTTCACGCCATTCTTCTGCCTCAGCCTCCGGAGTAGCTGGGACTACAGGCGCCCGCCACCACGCCCGGCTAATTTCTTTTTGTATTTTTAGTAGAGACGGGGTTTCACCGTGTTAGCCAGGATGGTCTCGATCTCCTGACCTCGTGATCCGCCCGCCTCGGCCTCCCAAAGTGCTGGGATTACAGGCTTGAGCCACCGCACCCGGCCAGAAGAAACTTCTGATAACTACATCAAATGTTAAGCACAGCCTAACTCCTAGCAAGATAAACATAAACTTCACACCAAAGTCCTATTTAGTGTGGACTTAGTTCTTATTACCTGATACATTATGTATGGCTTTCAAGAAAAAAAATGCAAGGCATGCTAAAATATAGTCTGGAGAGGCAAAGCAAGTTTCAGAACCAGACATAGGTATGGATGGCAGAGATTTTGGAATTCTCAGGCTTGGAATCAAAAATAACTATTACTAATATACTAAAAGCCCTAATGAAAAAACATACACAATAAGCAAGAACAGATTGGTAACATAAGCAGAGCGATAGAAACACTAAGGGAGAATTAAAATAAAATGCTAAAAATAAACACTGTGAACAGAAATGAAGAATGCTTTTGATGCCCTGATCAGAAGACTGAACAAAGCCAACCAAAAACAAAAAGGAACAATAGCAGCAAAATAGTAATAGAAGATCCCAAAACTTTGGGGGTGATTACAAAAGATGTAACCTTCACATACCAGAAGGAAAACCAGAAAGAGACATGAGAAAGAGGAACATAAAAATGTGAAGTAACAATGGCTCAAAATTTTCCAAACTTAATCACACACCAAACCACAGATTCGCATAGTTCAGAGAACACTAAACAAGATAAACCACTAAAAAGTCTACATCTAGGCATATCATATTCAAGTTTCAAAAGTCCAATGACAAACAGAAAATATTGAAAGAAGCCAGAAGGGAAAATAATTGCTTACCTATCTAGGCACAGAATAAAAATTACATCAGATTTCTCTTCAGAAACCACCAGCAAGAAGAGAGTGGAATCAATTATTTAAAGTGATGAAAAAAAAAGAAATGGTAGTCTAGGTGACTTTGGGTTTTAATTAGGTCTTCATCGAAGTTTTGATTGAGTGCCTAGCTAATCTCTGCTTCCTTGGCTGTGAAACATTGTAGGAGACTCATTTCCACCATTAACAGGCTTTGAGTTTAGCTTTTTAGTCTCTCAGGCCAAAGAGGATCAAACATGTATCCTGAGGCAGAGATAAGCAAGCAATTCCTTAAGGAGGATGTTTCAAAATACAGAATATTTCACTCTCTTTTAAAGATGCCTCTAACTCAGCCTCCAGTCTCCCATACCACCCCATGAGCGTTCAAATATGTCAAGGTGAATGCCGGTCATATATTTGGGATTCCTCAAGTGTCAGTCTAAATTTAAAACTATGCAACTGTTAAAAGCTCTGCTGACTTCTCTTCCCCACAGCAGAGTTCCCCTATCTAAACCAAACTATTCTCACCTCATACCAGTATTTTCTAAATGCCACCAGGAAAGAAAACAACTGGAGGTCTAGAGATTGTAGCTCTCCTAGGAATGTCTCTTTCATTTCTGGGATTTTATTTCACCTAGTCTTCACCCACATAGAGTACTCTGATATTCTCAAAATTCTGATTTTAGAAGTTGTCTATGATTTTCATCTGTTGTGGCAGATTCATTGGCCTATCACAATGTATTACATCTGACCCAGAAGCCACCTTTTTCATTTTAAGTGACATTTTAAAATATATTTTACAATGTAGCTCGAACACTAGAGTAGAAGTACAAGTTTATTCTTTATTGCCCAAATTAATTCATGTATACTGGGGGAACATACTTTAAAAATTGTTTTACGGATATGGGTATATTATAACAGTGTTTGGTCATCACAATTCATGAAAATTATACTCTTACACTTCTCCAAAGACCACCCATACTTGATTTCTTAGCATGTTCACAAATCGGCTTCAGATGAATTCAAGCCCTTCAATGGTACTTGCTGAGAAATATTTATACATATGAAGAAACTGATTTTTATAGAAAATATATGCACACAGATATTTGCAACTGTCCTTAAAGATAAAGCAATATTCCTCATTGGTGGAATTCCTTGGAAGAATGATGAACTATAGGAACATTTTTAAATAAATTTCAACTTTTATTTTAGATACAGGGGGTACATGTGTAAGTTTGTTACATGGGGATATTGCTTGATGTGGAGGTTTGGGGTATGAATCCCATCACCCAGGTAGTGAGCATAATACTGAATAGGTAGATTTTCCACCCCCACACACACATCTCTACCTCCTCACTGTATGAGTCCACAGTGTCTATTGTTCCCATGTTTATGTCCATGTGGTTAGGAACATTTTTTTTAAACAGATAAGAACCATATACTTTTTGCAGAGAATCATTTTACTTATTTAAACATGTACCTATATGTTAAATTCGTTTTCTTCTTGAATTCTTGACATTCATATTAAAGGCCTAATAAAAGAAAGATATTGTATATTTTACTACACAAAGTAAACCAATTATGGTGAGTTTTATCTTCCATACATGAACCTAAACTACTAGTGGTTCTATTTCCTACTGCATCTTCTTCTACATATCTTCCAGATGTTCCCATCAGTAAGATTTTTTTGGATATTCAGTCCTTTATGGTAGTTTTATGTTTCTCAAACTTCAGTAATTTTTTGATCTCTTGTCTTATTTTACTTTCTTGGAACTATTCTGCAAAGCTTTCTGTACTGTCTGAAAAGCATTCAGCTATCTGAACATCTGGAAATAAAACCTTGCAATTAACAGTCACATTTTCATCACTGGAAGTCTGTTACTTTGTGAACATCTTGCTCTTGCTTTTCTACTAGGTATGTTGAGAAACTGCACCATCTGGATCTAATGAAACAAAAATTAAACTGAGCATCAGAATACTCATGACATGGTTGCCCAAAGCATCTCTGTACCTTATTTCATCTAGGCATTTGTTTTACCTTTTCTGGGCTGAGTGCTTTTTTACTCCATGGTGCTGAATTGCCTTTGACACAAAATGAGAGTGTACCAATGTCCTCTCAACAATGATTTAAAATTTAAATGTTCTGATGGAGCCAGAGTTCTTAAGACAAGTTCTGAATTTTAACAACACAACACATTTATTTTGTGCATCTAGTCTTGTTTTGACTTGAATTAAATAAAATAACTTAGGAATCTTATACTTTCTCTTGGCTGTCACACACAGGAAATAATCTACTTTAATTTATGAAGCTATAAGCTACTGTATCTCAAATTCTGGCTCCCTTAGAACAGAAATATAAAACTACATAGTGTTGTATTGTTATGTTACTTTGTCCTGAAGCCTTTCAGGAACAAAATATAAATAACATTTTATTTAATTCTTGTAAATTATTAATTAGAAATGTGCTAAAATATTGATTTTCAGGCGAATCATTAAAATGGAAACTAAGTTTTGTACTTAGAACTTTAGGTCAATAAATGAAGCTGGAAATAGTTAAATCCACAGGTTTTCTAATTCAACTAAGTGGATTTCTGATAATTTTGAAGAATCCTTTTGGGTGGGGATTTGATGGAAACAAGGGCATGAGAAATATGGGTAATGTAAATAAGTAGGGTTCTTAGACGCCTCCACATCCGCATGAAAGAAGTTTGATTTTCATCTGGTTTACATGTTAAGATTCTTGGTACACTTCAATGAACTTTTCCATGACTTAAAAAAGAAAGAAAAAAAATCTAATTGATGCTATCAGTGCTTTACTCTAGATTTTTTTTTTTTTTAACAAAAGGAGGTCTAGAGGTCTTTTTCAGAAGCTAGTTCATGAGAGAATTAGGATGCTTCTCCCACCTTTAAGTTTTACAGTCTTCAAAATGGACCAATTAGTGAAATGAAAAAAATACACACAAAAAATTAAGAAATTCAAGAAAGCACCAAATTTATAACATAATTCAAATTAATAAAAACTTTGTAGAGGCTTTTGTTAATGTATCATTTTTGAAGAAAAGATTGGTTGATGACTATTGATAATTGTAGCTTCAGTCTTTACACAGACACATACACATAAGGGATCTTCCCAAAAGCTCATAAACAATGCATATTATGAAAAAACCAAGCATGAATTTCTGGTTTTCGCATTTAAAAAATGGTACTAACTTGTTATAACATGTCTGAACAGGATCCGAGTTTGGGTCACTGAAAAGGATAAGATACCAGTTTGAAAAGAGTTCAGAGCAACTTGAATTCTGCTAAAATTAAAGCAAGAACAAATATCAAATTTATGGTGAAGCTTAGGTGGAAGAATGGTAAAATTGTTGGCGCTTTATAAAAAGTTTTTTGAGACAATGCCCCAAAGAAAGCAGCAGTTTACACACTGATAACTCATTTTAGGAAGGGACAAGAGGATCCGGAGGATGAAGCCTGCAGCGGCGGGTCATCCACATCAGTTTGTGAGGAAAAAATTAATCTTGTTCTTGACTTAACTTGAGAGGACCAATGATTAACAGCACAGATAAAAACCAGCACCATACTCATCTCTATTAGTTCAACTTCACAATTCTGACTGAAGAATTAAAGTTGAGCAAATCTTCCGCTGAATGCATGCCATAATCATTGTGCTCAGATCAGCTGCAGACAAGAGCAGAGCTTTCAATGGAAATTTTAAACATGTAGAATCGGCCAGGCGCAGTGGCTTACGCCTGTAATCCCAGCACTTTGAGAGGCCGAGGCAAAAAGATTGCCTAAGCTCAGGAGTTCGCGACCAGCCCGGGCAACACAGTTAAACCCTACTAAAATAGAAAAAATTATGTGGGCGTAGCCGCATGCACCTGTAGTCCCAGCTACTCAGCAGGCGGAGGCAGGAGAACCCCAGGAGCCGGGTGTTGCAGTGAGCCAAGATCGCACCACTGCACTCCAGCCTGGGCAACACAGCGAGACTCCGTGTTAAAAAAAAAAAAAAAAAAAAAAAGTGAAATCATGATTCTGAAGCATTTCTCTGAAGAATTGTAATAGGAAATGAAACATGACCTTTCCAGTACAATCCTGAAGACAAAGCACAATCAATGACTAGCAAGGGCAAGAGGTAGAAGTGGTCCAGTCAACGCAAAAGCAGACCAACCAAGAGCAACAATCACCGCAACAGTTGTTTGGGATGCTGAAGGCGTTTTGCTTGTTGACTTTCTAGAGGGCCAAAGAACAATAACATCTGCCTATCATGAGAAAGTTTTGAGAAAATTAGCCAAAGCTTTAGCAGAAAACACCTGGGGAAGCTTCACCAGAGAGTCCTTCTCCACCACGACGACGCTCCTGCTCATTCCCCGCATATCAAACATTAATAATTTTGCAAAAGTTTTGATGGGAAATCATCAGGCATTCAACTCACAGTCCTGATTTGGTTTCTTCTGACTTCCTTTTGTTTCCCAATCATAAAACATTTTAAAAGGCATCCATTTTTTTTTCAATTAATAATGTAAAAAAGGCTGCATTGACGTGGTTAAATTTCCAGGACCCTCAGTTTTTTAGGAATGGACTAAATGGCTGGTATCATTACTTACAAAAGCGTCTTGACCTTGATGGAGTTTATGTTGAGAAATAAGGTTTATAATTTTTATTTTTATCTTAATTCCACTTTCTTTTTGTTTGTTTGTTTGTTTGTTTGTTTGTTTGACACGGAGTCCTGCTTGTTGCCCAGGCTGGAGTGCAGTGGCACGATCTTGGCTCACTGTCACCTCTGCTTCCCGGGTTCAAGCGACCTACCTCAGCCTCCTGAGTAGCTGGGACAACAGGCGCGTGCCACCACGCCTGGCTGATTTTTTTTGTATTTTTAGTAGATACAGGGTTTCACCATGTTCGCCAGGATGGTCTCCATCTCCTGACCTCAGGTGATCTGCCTGCCTCGGCCTCCCAAAGTGCTGGGATTATAGGCATGAGCCACCGTGCCCAGCCCAATTACATTTTTCTGCAAAATTTTTGAAGTCCCCTCGTATTTGTGTATATACATATGTGTATTGTGTGTGTGTATATATTTATATACAAATGAGGCATTATATTTATATATATCTATATATATTCATAGATTATATAGCTTTAGGGAGGCATATTAGGAAATGTATATGTAATATACATTAGGAAAGATATATATATGAATATATTTAGCTAATGTATATTGTGTATATAGTTAATGCATACATATAGAGAGATGGCTGAATAATTAAATATGCATTAGGAAAGCTGGTAGAAATATTTACAGCACTTTTTACTTGACATTTCTTTTTCACTCAAAACTATTCTGAAAATTCTATCCCCAATCTGTTCAATAAGAATCTCACCAAAAAAAATTTCAAATACACGTTATAGTCAATATTAATAATCCAACATGCTATTAACTGTTCTAAACAGGGATAAAAGTCTCAAAACTATGAAGGCAGCTGAACAGTCAAGTTCTTTAGTGGAACTATGCAAAAGGCAATAATAATTACTGTAATTGTACCATTGATTTAAAAAAAAAAGTATAAGTGGGAAAAAGTCTCAGATTTTTTAATAATTATCACAGCAGTTTTTGTCATTTAAAGAAATGGACTTTTCACCTGTATTTCTTGAAATCTAACCAATTTTTGATAAATCTATTAGCGTTCACTGTCTCAAAGGAAACAATAGAGCTCTAAAGTGAAATCTTTCTTGTATAGGAAGATGGGCTAGTAAACGACATTTACTCCTGATTATTTGTCATTTCAAAAAACTTACTAGCTGAAATGACAGAGTGCTCATGTTCCCCCAAAATTCATAAGTTGAAATCCTACTCTTAATGTGATGGCATTTGGAGGTGGGGCCTTTGAGAGCTCATTAAGTCATGAAAGTAGAGTCCTTATGAATGGAATTAGTGCCCTAATTCCAGAGAGCCTGCCATTTGAGCTGTAATGAGTAGTTGGCAGTCTTCAAGTGGAGGAGGGCTCTCTTCAGAACCCAATCATGCTGGTGCCCTGATCCTCGAATTCCTGTCTTCAACACTATGAGACATTTTTGCTGTTTAAGTCTGGTGGCTTAATTCATTACAGTCGCCCAAACTGATTAGTACATTATTACTGGAAACAAAGAATGTAATTTGGGCTCGAATGTGCATTTATTATGGTGAAATAGTAGATTCGGGGATGATAGCGATACTATTAGTTATTAACCACTCACTAGTCTGATAGCATTGCATAATCAATAGATAGTAGGTTGGGCATGATTGACTCACGCCTGTAATCCCAGCACTTTGGGAAGCCAAGGTGGATGGATCACCTGAGGTCGGGAGATCAAAACCAGCCTAGCCAACATGGTGAAACCCCGTCCCTACTAAAAATACAAAAATTAGCCAGGTATGGTGGTGCGTGCTTGCAATCCCAACTACTCTGGAAGCTGAGGCATGAGAATCATTTGAACCCGGGAGGCAGAGGATGCAGTGAGCAGAGAGTGCAGCACTTCACTCCAGCCTGGGCAACAGAGTGAGACTCTAGCTCAAAAACAGGAAAAAAAAGATAGCAAAAATCCACCTGCAGATTAAATTTGTACTTTTGCAATAACCTGCTAAATGTTGGTATGTGTTGAAATAGATAGCTGGACCAGTCATCAATATCAGCACAAACTTTCTTGTTATTTTTATACAAACTTTGCAAGTCCTTTGCTTCTCTAATTTTCAGCTATCTGTATTTTATAGTATACATCTGCTAAAGCAAGTCTGAATCCTCTTCAGGTCAATTCTCCTCTATAGGCATAATTATCTGAGGAGTTTTTTATTACTCTGCCAAAGTATTTGACATCACATCAATATTAGGCTATTTTTTAAATTTTTTAACTGTGATGAAAAACATGTACTAGAGTAAAAACAAAGTAAACAATTATTTGTATATAAGACACTGTAACAGATGGGACATACAGCAGGAAATCTATGATCATAGGCCAGCTCATTTCTTTTTTAATCTTCATCATCACAATTAATGGCCACACAATGTTCATTCAGATTACTATGAATCTGTGTTCTTCAGATTTCATTTGATAAATATTCTCAGTAAGTTGTTTCCTTTCATGGGTCTTTGTTAATAGACATATCTTGAGAAACAAGAATCAAAATACATGGCCATATTAATATTGTTTCATGTAGTCATGGTCAGAGCTTTTATCAGTTTATCCATTTTGAGGACATAGACCACTTCCACATGTGTGTTTGTTAGTATGCCTGTTAGCCAACTCAGTTTAGTCCTTCTCTTCCTTTGGAAGAGAAAGGGATTCCAGCAGAGTGCTTGCCCCAGAGCATCTGAGTCAAAGCTAAATAAGCTAGTATTCTTTTGCTCCAAGCCTCTCACAAGGAGAGACAAAATTATATTAGCATTTTCTTTTTTTTTTTTAACAGCCATTAATTGACTCTCTTTCCCTCATTTAGAATCTCACTTTTCTTCCTTCTATCATTAATTTTTATCTAAAGCTTTTCCACTGAGATGGGTCTCTCTGGTCCAGCCAATGGTCTAGTCCACATTGCTGGTAACAAGATGACACATGCTAAGGCTTCCTCTTTTATTCTATTCCCAGTCATAGTGAATTAGATGGGAAAAATTCAAAGAAATAGAACCATTACGCAAAATATTTGTCACAAGTTGTTAGGCCAAACTTGGCAAAGTCTGGAGAAGAAATAATTTATCCCATCAATCTCTTTGGGATTCTTTCAGTTATATTCAGATTAATAGACATAATTTCTTTTTGGGGATATTACCAGCCTCTGGGACAGTAACTCTAACCTAGGAATAATTGGGTATAACACTGAAAAGAAATTGTTTACATACAAGGGAAGATTTGAATGTAAGCTCCTGCATCATCTCTTCTTCCTTCTTTTCCAATTTTACTTCAAATGCACAATAATTTATCTCAAAGAGAACCATAATAATCCTCTTGGTAAAATAAAATTAATAAAGACAAAGCTGGAAGTCGTAGGGCAGCCCTTCAATCCTTTGTTACCTGCATCTGTTTAAATAGGTGTTTCAATTGCACATGTCAGTTTTTATTAACCCACTACTTTGGGAATATATTTTAAAAGTCTATTAAGTGTGATGTTTCTGTTTCTTTACCCATCATTTCTCTAGAAGTTAATAACTTAATCTGATGAAATGTATTTTCTTAAGAGGAACAAAATGATACTGTTTTGTTTGTTTGTTTGTTTGTTTTTTGGTTTTGGTCATGGTTCTTTGCTAACATAAACAGCTTTGGCTTCAGTTAGTGAGTATGGGAATCCAAACCCAGAATGTGTATCAAGTTCTGTCAATATCCATTTAAGTACCCTCCCCTGGAGCAATAGGTTAAAAGCCAATGTAATCTACTTGCCAACTATATGCTGGCAAGGGTGAACTGCAGATTTTGCCTTTTCCATTAGCATACACAAAAAATTATATTGGTAGGGGCCACCAGAGTGTGCTGTAATTTGACACATCATTGCCTGGTTTGAATTTGTCTGTGTTCACCCATGTCATGGACCTAGGTTGTCACTTCAAGAAATCCAAGTAGGACGTGAACTTCTTGAGTTCAGTCATCTCAGACCCTGACACAGGGTTGCTGTGTTGAGCATCAGTGTGCCTTTGATTTTTTTCTCAGAATTTCCATAGAGATTTACAAAGAGCAGCACACCATGTGGAGGCCCCTCTGTGGTCCATTTGATCCATTTTCCAGAACAAATTGAAAGCCTAAAAGTCAATATAGTCATTATAAAAAGTCAAACAGTAGAGCCTTTTTTTTGTTAAGTTCTTCTGTCATTGCAAAGAACACAGCCTGTAATACAGGCTCTGTACTTTTCCATGAGTATTTTACTGTTTGCTGAATGCAGAACAGCTGATTTATTTTGCTGTAGAGACAGGGTCTTGCTATGTTGACAAGGCTGGTATCAAACTCAAACTCCTGGTCTCAAGCAATCCTCTCACCTCAGCCTACCAAAGTGCTGGGATTACAGGTGTGAGCAATTGCACCCAGCCCTGATTTTTATGGTAAGTCTTGGCATTAGCTTCTGGAACTGTCCTTTGTGAACCAGGGCAATTGCCTTACATTGTAAGACAATTGCTCAGAAATGTGCCCATTCAACAATAGTAGCAAGCAAGTCCTTAAGCAACTTTATAGTAGGTCATAGGAAGAAAAAGTCTACTTGCTTACTAATGTAAGGAGTCTTTCCTGTAAATTATCTGGTATGATGCTCTTACATATGACCTTTTTACTCTGTCTTATGTGGAAACTTCTTTTGGCAGCTTCCTCTTTTTTTGCAATGTTTTACTGGGGCTTTATTATGGCCTTAAACCATTTACTTATTTGGACTGTCTGTGCAGGTGCCCAATAATAAGCCAATAACTATCTTTTAAAAGGAGTATACCAGAGAGGAGCATCTGGTCATTTTATAATTCAAAAGACAAGAGATAACTGTTGAGAAGAAGCGGTTATGGGGCTTTATGAAAGACTCCAGTTGGCAAAATATGAGTGGCCAACACTTCTAGTATCATTTCAACATCAGGACCATGTTATCCAAAAGAATAACTAGCATTACAGCCCTCAATTAAATATGGCCTTATTTAAATGATTTTAAGGATCAGATCCAACAGTATTCCAAAGTGAGGGATGTGATTTCTCTAAAAGTCAAGAAAGGCCAATAGACATTGTTCAGGTCAAGAAACAGGCAGTAAAAATAATTCATTTTTAGTGGTCTTCAATAAGTCATAGGTTGCTCAAGTCCATGCAATGCTCAAAAGAATCACTGCTTATGTGGGTCTCTGAATTTTTGTGAAGTTAGTCAATGATTCCTGATTATCATGCAATTTATGCCTGAAGTAAATTTGATTTTGGCTTGATACTTAGGTTCTAAAATAATTATAATATCATCAATAGAAAACTGCTAGCTGTACTAGATCTACAACCCATGTTATCATATCACAACATTATATGAGAGAATTCAAGGGTTTTTAATCATACATTACAATTGTTATCCAGACGTTAAATTTTTACCCTACTACAATAGCATCCCCACATCCCTGTAAATTGATTTTGCTAGCCCTAAAAGAATCATGAGCAGGACTAGGCAGCACCATACACTGTGCTTCTTTATCTAATAGAACTAAAATAGTTTCCATTCCACCTCCAGGCCATTTCAACCACACAATGTATTACTGGAGATTGGATCTAAAGACACTGACCTTCATGTCAATTTTATTCTTATATTACAAAATAAATGTTAAAAGAGAGCATTTTGGCATCTAATACTGGAAGCTCATTAGAACTTTTCTTTGCTTGTATTTTATCTAGGTGCAAATAAGCTGAGCATATCTTTCTTGATATTTTTAACATCAGGGGGTATTTGAGGAGAGATGGTTATGAGTCCACAATTTCCTATGAAATTCCACCAAGCTTCAGGTGATCACACTATCAATTTCCTCCTTTTGCATACCAATTTTAATCAGCCATCCCAGGACTTCCCTTTGATGTAATTAGACTCTGAATAGTTGCCTCTTTTATTATCTTGAAGTTTCATATGAGGAAGTGGAAGGAAAAAAGAGTTATTGCCTGCCTCCCATGAGGGAGCTTGTTTCCATGGAGGTGAAGGGTTACAATCAGGGAGTATCCCACTACATCAAATGCCAGGAAAAGAAGGCCTCTTTGTCCCTCTGGACCTGAGACTTTCTTCTCGCCTTGAGCAACACCAGGCAGCCCAGCCTGGCTAAATCCCTCTCACTTCCATCCCTTCAAACAGTATGAACAGGGAGCAGTGGGAGCCTCAGTAGTCGCAGATAAACCAATCAGGCCAAAATAAAAACCATAAAGACCCAAAAAAAGTATAAAATTAAACTGTTATTAGAACAGCAACCCACAAAAGTAGGCTAAGATATGCATGCTAAAGCTTAACAGCGTGACTGACTGCTAAAATAAAAGATTTAAATAGGAGGCAGAATCTCCTAACACAATAGATAACAGTTCCAGAATACAATAAAAAAAAATCACCCATCATTCTAAGAATTAGGAAAATAAAAATTTGAATGAAAAAAGACTATCAACTAATGCCAACACTGAGATAAAGCAGCTGTTGGAATTATCTGACATAAAACTTTAACACAGTCATCAAAAAACATTTCAACATCAATTATAGATTTTCTTGAAATAAATAAAAACAGAAAACTCAGAAAAGAAATAGAATTTATAAAAAGAACCAGTGGAAACAAATGGAAAATATAGAACTGCTGGCTTGGTTCAATGTAAGACTGGAGATGAAAGAGGATAACATCAGTGAACTTGAGGACAATCAATAGAATTTATCAAATCTGAATAAAAGGCAGAAAAATAGACAAAATATATGTGAACAGAGCCTCAGGAGCCTGTGGGTTAAAAACAAATATACAGCAGTCCTATCATTAGAGTCCCATAAAGAGAGAGAAAAAAGAATGGGACTGAAAGAGTATTTAAAGAAATCATTACTGAAAACTCTCCAAACTTGACAAAAGACACAAACCTTCAATCTAAGGAGTCATGTGAACCCCAAACAGAATAAACGCAAGCAAATCTACACTAAAGCACAGAATCATTAACTTCTGAAAATAGCCAGAGAGACAGCACATGATCTACAGGGGAATACCAATTCAGATGATTTCTTATCTGTAAACATGAAGGCCAGAGCATGCGGCACAATATTTTTCAAGGGCTGAAAGAAAAAAACTGTTAACTTTCTTCTCCAAGAATTAAGGAGTAATTTTCCAGGAACCTCAAATCTCTCCTTTTGGCAACTAATGGTACAACTAGACAGAAAATAAGCAAGGCTACAGATGAATTGAACAAAAAAATTAAGATGAAAAACTTACATAGAACATTCGACCCAACAACAGCATAATGTACATTTTTTTAATTACCCATGGAAAATTTACCAAGATAAGTCATACCCTGACCAGAAAACAAACCTTAAGAAAAATTAAAGAATCAAAATCATAGAGTGTGCTCTCTGACTATAATGAGTCTAGTTAGAAGTCAATAACGGAAATACCACAGGAAAATGTCTCAATACATGGAAAGCAAACAACTAACCACCAAAAAATCCATAAAAAAGGTAGAAGGAAGAAAATCATAAAGGACAGAAGTCAATAAAATTTAAAAATAGAACAATAGGGACAATCAATGAAACAAAAGCTGTTTCTTCCAAAAAAATTAATAAAATTGACAAACCTCTGCAAGACTGACAAGAATAAAATAAACACAAATCATCAATATCAGGAATTAAACAGGGCATATCATCAAAGATTTTATTGCCATTAAAAGAATAATGAGAAAGTATAACAGATAATTTTACATACATTAATTTGACAACTTAAATGTAAGAAATTCCTCAAAAGTTGCAAACTACCGAAACTGACCCAAGATGAAATAAATGTTCTAAATATTCCTATAGCTGTTAAAGAAATTAGATTCATATTTTAAAAGGACACTAAAAGCAAATCATTAGCTCCAGCTGGTTTCACTGGTGAATTCAACCAAACATTTAAAGAAGAATTAACACCACTTTTGCAAATTTTATACTACTTATTTCAGACTTAGAAGAAGGGACACTTTCTAATTTATTTTACCAAAGCCAAAGACGGTACCAAAAAAAAATTACAGGCCAATATCTCTCAAGAATTTACATGACTCTTTCTCATCTTGCAAGATGGCAGATGAAAAGGCTGATAAGCCAGATACTAAAAAGAAGCAACTCAAAGCCAAGAAGGCTGATGGTGACAGAGTGAAAAAGGGTGACCTCAAAGCTAAAAAGCCCAAGAAAGGGAAGCCTCATTGCAGCTGAAATCCTGTCCTTGTCTGAGGAAGTGGCAGATATTCCCAATCTACTATGTATTGCAGAAGGGCCAGGTACAAGAGGAAGTACTTAACCACTAAATCCAAAGTTGAAAAAAAAAAAAAAAATGAAGGAGAACGTGTGGGGTGACAAGTAGAGTGGTACTCGGGTAGTTAAACTTCACAAAATCCCTAGATATTATTCTACTGAAGATGTGCCTCGAAAGCTGTTGAGCCACAGCCAAAAACCCTTCAGTCAGCACTTGAGAAAACTGCAAGCCAGAGTCACCCCCAGGACCATTCTCATCATTCTTACTGAGTGCCACAGAGGCAAGAGGGTGGTCTCCCTGAAGCAGGTGGCTAGTGGCTTGTTATTTGTGACTGGACCTCTGGTCTTCAATTGAATTCCTCTACAAAGAACACACCAGAAATTTGTCATTGCCATCTCAACCAAAATTAATATCAGTAACGTAAAAATCCCAAAACATCTTACTGACACTTACTTCAAGAAGAAGCGGCTGTGGAAGCCCAGACACCCAGACACCAGGAAGGCGAGATCTTCAACACAGAAAAAGACAAATACGAGACTACAGAGCAGCACAAGATTGATCAGAAAACTGTGGACTCGCAAATTTTCCCCAAAATCAAAGCTATTCCTCAGCTCCAGGACCACCTGCATCTGTGTTTGCACTGACAAAGGGAATTTATCCTCACAAATTGGTGTTCTAAATTTCTTAATAATCCAATTACATAATTGATAACAAAAAAGAATTTACATGAAATACCATCAACAAAAATATTAGTAAACCCAATCTAACAATATGCATAAAAAGAACTTTCCTGCATTACCAAATGACATTAATTCCAAGTATGTAAGACTGATTAAACACTTGAATATCATTCAGTGTAATCCATTGAATGAAGAAATGCCTGAGACTGGGTAATTTATAAATGAAAAAGGTTTAATTGACTCACAGTTCTGCAAGGTTGAGGAGGCCTCAGGAAACTTACAATCATAGCAGAAGGGGAAGCAAACACATCCTTCTTCTTCACATGGCAGCAGGAGAGAAAGGAATGCCTCTTATAAAACCGTCATATCTCATGAGAACTCACTCACTATCACAAGAACAGCATGGCGGTAACTGTCCCCATGATTCAGTTACCTCCCACTGGTTCCCTCCCACGACACGTGGGGATTATGGGAACTACAATTTAAGATAATATTTGGGTGGGGACACAGTCAAACCATATCACAATCATATCAATAGACTAGAAAAAATCATGTGACCATTTTAAGTGGCCCACAAAAATAACAAAATCCAACATTGATTCATGATTTATAAATAAAGGGACTTTCAGCAAATGAGGGATAGAGAAGAAGTACCACAGTTTGCTGAAGAGCAACTGTAAAAAACCTACAGTCAACATTTTACTTAATGGTTGAAGACTATACACTTTCTCTTTAAGATCAGGAAGAAGACAAGAATATCCACTCTCATTACTCTTATTGAACATATTACTGGAAGCTTTAATTACTGTGATATTACAAGATAAATAAATAAAAGGGATACAGCTTATAAAATAAGAAACTGCTCTTAAAGTTCAACAATGTTGTACAATAAAAGATCAAGTCACAAAAATGAATCATGTACATTATACACTAATAATGAACATTCTGAAACAGAAATTAAAAACACAGTATCATTTATATCACTCCAAAGAAAATGAAATACTTAGGTCTATACTTAACCAAATATATACAGAATTCACATTCTATAATTTTTTTTTTTTTTTTTTTTTAGAGGGAGTCTTGCTCTGTTGCCAGGCTGGAGTGCAGTGGTGTGATCTCGGCTCACTGCAAACTTCGACTCCCTGGTTCAAGGATTTTCCTGCCTCAGCCTTCCGAGTAACTGGGACTACAGGCATGCACCACCACGCCCAGCTAATTTTTGTATTTAGGGTAGAGCAGGGTTTCACTGTGCTGGCCAGGATGGTCTTGATCTCCTGACCTCATGATCTGCCTACCCCTAAAGTGCTGGGATTACAGGCGTGAGTCACCACTTCCGGCCTACATACTATAAATTTGAAGATATTGACAAAAGAAATGAATGAATATCTAAGTAAATGGAGAAGCATATGTTGCATGAATTGGATTGGAATTTTCTTCAAATTGGTTTATAGACGTAATGTAATTCCACAAGACCTACAATAGCTTACGCAATTTTGACAAAGACGGAAAGAAATAAAAACAGAAGAAAAGAGAATAATGTAAGAGGAGTCAGTCTACTCAACATTAAGGCTTACTCTATAACCATAATTATAATTATACACACACATATAAAGATTTTTACAGTCCAGGAGTAGGCAATGAATTATTATTAGACTTGACACCAAAAGACCAATCCATAAAGAAAAAAATGTGTAAATTCAACCTCATTAAAATTAAAAACTTTTGCTCTGCAAAATACTATTAAGAGGGTGAAAAAATAAACCAAAGCCTGAAAGAAAGTATTTTCAAAACACGTATCTGTCAAAAAACTAGTATCTAGACTAGATAAATTACTCCCAAAACGTAACAGTTAAAGAAACAAATAATCCAATTAGAAAATGGGCAAAATACAAAGAGATACATCACGCATGAAGACAGAAAAATTCTTCAGTAATAAGCATACGAAAACAAGTTCAATATCATTAGTCATTAGGAAAATATAAACTCAAGCCACAATGTCATGTCACTAATCTTTTTCTATTTTTAAAATTTGTCATCTTAAAAGGTTATATAGGCCGGGCGCAGTGGGTCACACCTGTAATCCCAGCACTTTGGGAGGCAGAGGCGGGAGGATCACGAGGTCAGGAAATCAAGACCATCCTGGCTAACACGGTGAAAACCCATCTCTACTAAAAACACAAAAAATTAGCTGGGCGAGGTGGCGGGCACCTGTAGTCCCAGCTACTCGGGAGGCTGAGGCGGAAGAATGGCCTGAACCCGGGAGGCAGAGCTTGCAGTGAGCCGAGATCGCGGCCACTGCACTCCAGACCGGGCAATAGAGCGAGACTCCGTCTCAAAAAAAAAAAAAAAAAAAAAAAAAAGTTACGTAAATGGTACAAAGTAAAAATTATAAAAATAAATAAATAAAATGTTATATAAATGTTTTAAATTCAGTAATTCCCTGGAGATGTATCCATAGTATGGATGTGCCATAGTTTGTTAAACATGGAAGAGGGATTAGAGGTCAGCAAGCAATAGAGATGGAAAAGTTTTGTGGGGAGGGAGGTGGATGTGATCATAAAAGAGCAATAGAAGGGATCCTAGTGGTGATGGAAGTGTTCTTTCTCTTGGCTGTGGTGGATACATAAAATCACTATGTGATAAAATCGTACAGACTGAATACACACACATACACCTACCAATGAGTATAAGCAAAAACAGGTAAATCTGTGTGAGACAGGTAGATTATATCAGTTCCAGTATCTTGAATTTGATATTGTAATAGTGGCTTTGTAAATGTTATCATCTCTCTTATAAACACATATGAATCCATAATAGTCTTAATAAAATTTTTCATTGAACAATGGATTAAAAATCAAGGAGTTTATTGTCTCTTATGACAGAACTTCCATAGGAATGTGGGCTTCAAAATAGGCTTGACCAAAGTTGGGATTCTGTTTTCTGGGAGTCTCCTGGCTCTATCTTCTTAGCATTTCAGCTTCTACCGCAAGCTAATTGCCCTTGGAGCAGCAAAATGGCTGTAGCAATTCCAGATTTCATAAGCATATACCATACTCTCCAGAGCGACTCTGATTTATACAACTGTGGTTAAGGGCGTCTCTTGCATGGAAGCCCTAGGTTACTGCCTTTTACTGAACCATTTAATTTGCAAGGGTGGAGAAATTAGTCTGATGAGTTTGTGCCAATCAGGTCCCAGCACGTATCTGGGAATGTATCAGTGCCAAGTAACCACATCACTATTGTCAAAGGATGTTGCAGGGGGAGGACAATGCAACTATCCACTTCACTAGTAAATCCATCTCTGGAAAGATACTTTCAGATAATAGTAAAATGCTATAAAGACTAATCAACAGGTATTATGATAAATACTGACTGTGGGTAGCTTTTAGAGAGGATGGCCAAAAAAAGCATCTTGTAGAAGGTGATGTTGGAGCTGAGATCCAAACGATGAGAAGGAACTGGCCTTGTGAGGAGTTTGGGGAAGAACAATCTAGGCCGATCGATTATGGCCCAGTTGCTTATTTCATTGTTCACCTCAAAGTCTGTAATCCCAACAAAGTCAGGGGCCATGCCCACTGACTCTCTGCTATACCTACCTGAGTCTTGCAATGATTTGGTACTTAATAAATATTTCTGATTAAAAATTGAAGAGGGGCTGGGTGCGGTGGCTCACGCCTGTAATCCCAACACTTTGGGAGGCTGAGGCGAGTAGATCACGAGGTCAGGAGTTCAAGACCATCCTGGCCAACATGGTGAAACTCCGTGTCTACTAAAAATACAAAAATTAGCCTGGTGTGCTGGTGCATGCCTGTAATCCCAGCTACTCAGGAGGCTGAAGCAGGAGAATTTCTTGAACCCGGAGGTGGAGGTTGCAGTGAGCGGAGATCACACCATGGCACTCCAGTCTGGGGGATAGAGAAAGAGACTCTATCTCAAACAAAAAAAGAAAAAGAAAAAGAAAAAAAAAAACAGAATGAAGAGGATGGCAACTCCAGCACAAAAATAGCTTGATGAAATATTTTAGAATTGTCTCTGAAAGACTGGAAAGGAGAAACACTGTTTTAGTCCAGCAGGATAGATGAACAAAGGCATGGCACGTTAGGAAAGAGTGGGAAATCTAAAGTGAAACAAATGGGCTGTCACGCTGGATAAACAGGAAAGGAACTTAAATAAGTAAAGTTGGTTTCAATTATAGAGAGTTTTAAAATCCAGATGTAACTTACCTCTGATGGCTTAGGCACTGGGGAATCATTATAAGTTCTTGAGCAATGAAGTAGAATTTAAAAAAAAAAAAAAAAGAATTTAAACGAGACTATTCTGGAAGAATCAAGTAGGCTCATATATAAAATTAACAATTACATTCTTCAATGATAATTGACATATATATATATAAACAAATCCTGTTGAAAAGACACTAAATAACCAGATTATGTTATAATATTATTGAGTGGTTATTATGGGTTCAATATTATTCTAAATACTTTACATGTACTTATGTAATCCTCATGCAACTCTATGAGGTTAAGTATTTTTTTCTATTACAGATGGAAACTGAGGCACAGAGAGCTAAGAAAATTGTCCAATTTCACCTCAGGTAATAAGATATGGAGCTGAGTGCACTGTATTCTTAATCAATACTTGATCTTATCATTCCATAAGCCTACAGAGATAACAGGATTTTAAAGCTTTTAAAAAAGAGTAGGAATAGACAACATGTGGACTCACCTATAAAATACTTCAAATTTTGGCTCAGCATTTCTAAGGAAGAGATGAAATCTTTTTATCAAATGTCACCTATCAGCTCTTGAACTATGTTTACCAGACATTCAATTATCTTTTTAAAAAGGCATGAGAACTTTACTTTTCTGTATATATTTTCATTGTGTTCTTTTCATGAATTCCTTTTATGTAGGCCAGAGTTAGTTATTAAATAATTAAATATTTTCTCCTGGAATCTTTCCTTTTTCACATTTAAAAATATTTTCACTAATAATCTATAATACTTAATTTTGAGGTGTTTTCTTATAATCTTTTTATTTCAATTGTATTAAACTCTTTTAAAATATCTGAACACTTCTGACTTATACTCTAAGTAGATAATTCTACCTGTAAATAAAATGTTTAAGTTAGGGAGAATACCCACAAAATATTACATAAAAGCATGTTCTTTATAATACAGATACTTGCTTTAGAAATTCATTACAAGGAAATTCATTACTCTATACAATTCATTACTCTATACAAGAAAGCATTCCTGTGGTATCGAAATTGGTTGTTCACTTCTCCTCACCAAAAACACTCATGCCTTTATTATTTTCTTTTTCTTTTTCTTTTTTATTTTTTTGAGACGGAGTTTCACTCTTGTTGCCCAGACTGGAGTGCAATGGTGCGATCTCGGCTCACTGCAACCTCCGCCTCCCAGGTTCAAGCGATTTTCAAGTGATTTTCCTGCTTCAGCCTCCCGAGTAGCTAGGATTACAGGCACCCGCCACCACGCCCAGCTAGTTTTTGTATGTTTAGTAGAGATGGAGTTTTACCATATTGGCCAGGCTGGTCTTGAACTCCTGACTTCAGATGATCCGCCCACCTTGGCCTCCCAAAGTGCTGGGATTACAGGCATGAGCCACTGCAGCTGGCAGCCTTTATTATTTTCAACTCCAGGTAGTAGAAACATAGATTTCAGTTGAGTGCTATTTCAAAAATGTATTTTAAAGCATTTTAAAAGCTTTTCCCAAACATTTGATTTGCTATTTTAATCTAATTTTATACTTTACAACTATAAAAAAGTAAATTATTCAGACAGACATTTTTTAATGTCTCCTTTCAATGTCACTTTCTAATATGGCATCATCTAGCCATAATATTCTTTGAGGAAGTTAATATTTAGGTACTAATTTTTGATGTTCTGCAAATATCATATTGATTACACACTATAATGTTTAATCAGCTTTTCTAAGCAGAGATGCTCTTCAGTTTTTCAAATTCTATATGATCTTTTAGCTGTAATTAAAGAGTCAGCTATACTGGAAGCCATTGTACTTTCCTTTTTCCAGTATTATCGCATAATTATTGATTGCCAGACTACTATTAATTCTCTCTTGTTGGTATATACTATATCACTTAAAAATACTTATTGTATTAAAAAATCCCATGAATTACCATGTTGTATCCTTTAAATCTTTTTCCTAATTCTGTTCTATACTTTTGTATCAATGTTTACCAAAAACAATTGTACAGCAAATTTTTAGCCTATTAACTATGTAATTAATGATTAAGCACATTCACATGGAGAAAAGCTTCACTTCTACTCTCTATTTTGTAAAGTTTTCCATGCCACATGGACTAATATCTACAAATCTAATTCTGCAGAAATTTTTTGGGCACTCATCCTAGAGAAACCAATCATTGAATAACCAGTGAAGGTATTTTGGGATTTTTTTCTTTTTTTTTTTTTAAATGAAAGAAATTATATATATAGGCTGGGAAGGCCTCAGGAAACTTACAATCATGGCAGAAGGAGAAGCAAACACGTCTTTCTTCACATGGAGGCAGGAAGAAGTGCCAAGCAAAAGGGGGTAAAGCCCCTTGCAAAACCATCAGATCCTTGAGATAGTTTGCTCAGAATGATGGTTTCCAGCTTCAGCCTATCGTTGGGTGGGGGGATGGGGGAGGGATAGCACTAGGAGATATACCTAATGTAAATGATGAGTTAATGGGTGCAGCACACCAGCATGGCACATGTATACATATGTAACAAACCTGCACGCTGCGCATATGTACCCTAGAACTTAAAGTATATATTAAAAAAAAAGCATCAGATCTTGTGAGAGCTCACTCACTATCACTAGAACAGCATGAAGGTAAACACCCCCATAATCCAATTACCTCCCACTGGGTGTCTCTCACAACATGTGGGGATTGTGGAAACTACAATTCAAGATGAGATTTGGGTGGGGACACAGCCAAACCATATCAGTCCTATTGTACTCCTTTCTGCCCTTAGGTGGAGTACAAGTTGTCATTTTTTTATTATTATTATACTTTAAGTTCTAGGATACATGTGCAGAATGTGCAGTTTTGTTACTTAGGTATATATGTGCCATGATGGTTTGCTGCACCCATCAACCCGTCATCTATATTACATATTTCTCTGAGTGCTATCCCTCCCCTGGCCCCTCACCCCCCAACAGGCTCTAGTGTGTCCTGTGTTGACTTACAGCCCCAGAGCATATGGGTATATCAGCAAAATTACATGCTTTCTCAAAGAATAAATTAACCTGCATAGCTAACAATTCATTTAAGGAAACTCAAGAAAATCCTGTTTAGATATTTACTCTTTTTACATATCTTTGCTTTAGCTCATTGATTCATGAGACTGAACAAATTAAAATAGAAATAGGGACACATTAAGCCTCTCTTATTCAATTACTCCACATATCTTTAACCTTAATTATATTGGTTTGCCCTTCTCTTGTGACTGTTAAATATTATAGTATGCAAAACTATTCCTGGTACTATTGACAAATATGTCAAGCCTTGTGTTCATCAAATCTAAGTGTTCTGCATTTTGTCATGTGCAGTCAGTTGTAGGCACTGAGGTCAGTTTCATAAAATTCTGTGAGAGTCAAAGGACAAGAGCAAGAATCTCAAACAGAGGAAACTCAGTTGTTGTGTCCTGCCTATTTGTAGCCAGCTCTTGTGATCACAAGAAACAGACATTCATTCAAATTAGTCCAAGAGAAATGGAATTTATTATAAAGAGGATATATCCATCTAAATTCAATCAGGAAAAAGAAATCACAGTAATTTGAACAGGAACTTTTTAATGTAAAGAATTATTAAATATGGCAGGGAAGTAACTAAGGATGTAAAGAGAACTCTGCTGGTTAGCCTAGGACTCAGGGAAAGGATGTAATGAAGGACAAGGTTGAAGTGGGGATTCCAAGGTGGGGTTCAGGCCTCGTTGGAGAAGGTATAGTTGCAACCTCCACAGAAGTTTCCTAGGACGCTTGGATCAGAGCTGGTCCACAGTCTCTGGGGAAGCAGGAAATGAGGTGGCAGAGACCCACAGTTCATAAGTGAATGTATACAGAGGGAGTGAAGATAGGGCTTTGCATAAGAATTGGAACATGTGGTCTTCAGGTAGAGGGTCGTGGGAAGAGGGTCTTAGAAAGGTCATACTTTTCTAGGCAGGCAGATGAGGTGAGACTTTGGCAGGTGTACAGAATTAGAAGAATCCTTCATCCTCTCTCAATATCTCTCCTGCGTCCTCTACTGACAGTACTTAACATGTGTTCACCATAACAGAGAAATGCTTGGAGATCAATCCATTATTGCAGTGCAGGTACAACAGGGTGAATTTAAAGCTGAGAGACAATAAAATGACAATTATTGCACAGATCAGAATGGAATAACTGACACTAAAAAATCATAAGGTATGAAGTCTGTACTTAGAAACCAGAAACCAGTTTTTTTGTTTGTTTCTCTCTCTCTCGACTGAAAATTTTTTCTCAATGTAATTCTCAGTCTACTCTTCTGGCTCCATTGTTGGCTTCCTTCCATATTATTTTATTTTATTTTTTGAGATGGAGCTTCACTCTTGTCGCCCAGGCTGGAGTGAAGTGGCGCTATCTTGGCTTACTGCAATCTTCACCTCCCGGGTTCAAGTGATTCCTCTGCTTCAGCCTCCCAAGTAGCTGGGATGACAGGCATGTGCCACCACGCCCTGCTAATTTCGTATTTTTAGTAGAGACAGTTTCTCCATGTTGGTCAGACTGGTCTCGAACTCCCAAACTCAGGTAATCCACCCGCCTCAGCCTCCCCAAGTGCTGGGATTACAGACATGAGGCACCGCACCTAGGCTCTATATAATTTTACCTTGTACATGACCATCATGAGCTCTCTAACTGTTCTCTATATGAGACATTTCAGTTCAACTTCCATTTCTAAATGATGCTTTCTATCAGTAGTTAATATCCTAAGTTCCTGAAAGTCTATTTAACAAACTTTATTATTTTTGTGCCAGACTCATTAAGCATACAGATGAACTGTCCTGGGGCCCATTCCTAGTCTAATTGGTTCTGTACCTGGAGCTGAGTCACGTGGTAAAAAACATGCTCCTAGGAAACCCTCTACAGGAGTCATAGATGGATAGTTCCTTATTGCAAGGGGCCATGGCCTGAGAGAGTGATTGGAGTATATATAAATTTAATATATGTTAAATACATATTATATTATATTATATTATATTATATTATATTATATTATATTTGGTTGCCCATTCCAAAAATCCTGAGACAGGTTCTGAACAACCAGACTTAAGTCCAAGGCCCACCTTTGGATTGAGAAACTATAAGAACAGGCACAGAGAGATGCTCTGCCAAACTTCTCCTGCCCCCCCTCTAACCATATGCATGAGAGTAGAAGGTAATTTTCAAAAGAAGAAATCACAGGTCACCAATTTCTTAGGTGCTCTGCATAATCACACGTAGGGAAATCAAATGTCTAGAAAAATTACACATATGCTTGCCATTCTCATATGTTATAACTTGATTAAAAAAAAATTGGTTGCCTTAGGTAAAAATGCTTCCCGAAAACCTCTAGTAATCACCCTTCTCAGTGTATCACTTCTTTTCTGCCATCTCCTCCTACCCACAAAAGAATTAAGTGTCCAAAAAAATCCTATGAATTGAAATTAATTGAAGAAAGCCTACTCAAACTACTATACAACCTGAATATTTGACTATTTTTAATTTTTTTTTTTTTTTTTTTTTTTACATTCAACAAGCAGAACCAAAAAACTTAGATATTTTACCTTACTGGGTAGAAAATAACTTAAAATTAATTTTTTCAAAATACCAATATGAGCTGAACAGTACCTGTCAAAGACTAAAATTATGTGGTTTATAGTGAAGATATAATTTATACTCATGGAAAATTCATCAAAAGTTGAAAGCATCTGCTTTTCTTAAGAGAATTTTTTCCTCTGTAACATAATGCATAATGTTCACTTGTTCGGCAAGTCCTTTTGTTTACCTTAGAGAATAAGGAGAAAATTCTATCCAACCGTACTTGTCCAACATATCACAAATTCTGAAACAGAACTTCATTAGCAACTGTAGAACAACCTTAACCGTGACTTCTCCATATAGACTGTATGGTGATATAAGCTTGGGTGCCACATGAAAAAATGATAAACAACATGGCAAAAACTATCCCAGCTATGTCGATTTCACATATGAAGAAGAAGAAATGTCTCAGACAAGTATTGTGTTCTATATACATTAATTGACATAGCCATCTATTAAGTAAAATAACAATCATGGCCTGATAGAATTACTAAAGATGAAATATTTCAAGATTTATAATTAACTTGATTTTTAATTAACAAAGCATTCTGTTCAACCAGTTACCTTAATGATAATTTTTAATCATTATCACATCATTTCATTAAAAAGAAAAAGTCCTCCAACCTAAATCTCGTGACTGTTGAATCTAATGATAAAGTTAAGGTCAAGTCAGTTGAGTTCACAAGGTGCAATGCAGACTGAATGAGTGAATAAGTTGGGCAGGGAGAAGAGGTAATCAACTAGAAAAGCTACTGATAATTTCTCAAATATTGACTTAGAAAGTAGAAATAGGATACTTATTGCCTAAAGAATCCTTACTCTGAAGGCTCAAAACCTTCCAAATTGATAAAACTTTGAACATCTGAATTTCTTGATATGACAGTGCTGCCAGGGAAAGTCTTCATTTGTATTTGAAGGTGTGTTTATTATACTTAATTTTAAGTATGTGCAAATAAATAGTTACTGAGTCTTAATTTAAAGTAGTTTAAACTAGAAAATAAATGATACATTTTATAACTTTATATATAACTGGTATATTATTATTTTGGAGCAAATATAATTTTTTAAACTAAGGAGCTTAATTTGAAAAGGATATTACAATTAGTATATTATTTTGAATGGGTCTAACAATTTTTAAATTCTGCAGGAGCATAATATCATTTCTTTTCCTTTTGCAAGAAAGATTTATTTTGCAAGAAAGATTTGTTTCCTATATTATATGTTTTATTTTTATTTAAAAATAAAATTTTTAAAACTGAATAAATACAGGTACATAAATATTTATACATATCTTTCTACCACCAGTTTAAGAAATCATCCTACCCTCATAAGATTCCTGTTCTGTCCATATGGTTGGAGTGAGGTGGACACAAAAGTATTCAGTCTTTGTGGCTGGGGTGAAGTGGACACCATGGAATTTAGTTCATAGGGTCATGATTTGGTGGAAGCAGTGCCATTCAGGCTATGCAGTTGCAGGGAAGTGGATACCTGCTCTCTGTGCTTTGTGGGGAGATTCGTGAGTCAGGCCTAGTCAGAGTATTCTGTTCAGCCAGTTACAGCAAATGACTGAAGGCTGCATACGGGACACAGCCAAGTCTCTTCAAGTCTTACTTAGACCTTCTTAAAGGTGATTAGGAGCAAAACTCAATCTTTATGCCATTGCCATCATAGTAGGATCTGAGTTTGAGCAGCTGATTGCCATGTTTTTTTTTTTTTTTTTTTTTTTGCTGTGTAGGGAGGGCCTGAATAAGAAAGAAGCCAATGTAAAGAAAGAACTAATAAGTAAAGAGAGTCATTTTGAACTCATTTCAGCCCATAGAACCAACCATATCTGAAATGTCTGTTAGACTTTTATTTTATTATAAATGGAAATAAATTACGCTCTGTTTCTTAAGCTATTTCAATTTGAACTTCCATCATATGCAACCACAGTGCTATCAAGTTCAACAACAATTACCAAAAAAGGTGGTCAAAACTTAGACCTCCCTAAAGCCCATTCAGTGTGACATATTGAATTATTTAATGCATGGCTAAAAACAACTGAGGGGGAATGGAAATATTTTTCCACTGTGTGAACTTCATGATACATTCACTCTCACAACAAATATTTATTGGATGCCTACTATGTAGCTGACTTTATGTTGTTACTGGAGACACAACAATGAGCATATTTTTCTAATCTTACTTTGCAAAATCATCATAGCGAACTTTGTGTGATACCAGATGCTCTTCAGGAAGACTATTCCTCAACCGCCAAAAGTTTTAGTCACTGAAGGCCCAGACCTCAGTCCCTTGCCAGGAACTGCTTTGGTCTAAGGAGGTTGCCTGTTTAAAATTACAGCCCATATAATTTTACAAGAAAATATAGGCTGGGCTCGGTGGCTCACGCCTGTAATCCCAACACTTTGGGAGGCCACGGTGGGCAGATCACGAGGTCAGGAGATGGAGACCATACTGGCTAACACAGTGAAACCCCGTCTCTACTAAAAATACAAAAACTTAGCCAGGCGTGGTGGTGGGTGCCTGTAGTCCCAGCTACTCGGGAGGCTGAGGCAGGAGAATGGCGTGAACCTGGGAGGCGGAGCTTGCAGTGAGCAGAGATCGCACCACTGCACTTCAGCCTGGGGGACAGAGCGAGACTCCGGCTCAAAAAAAGAAAAAGAAAATATAATTTTCACAAGACCCCAAAATCACGAACACTAAAGTAATTTATTCTTTTGATTACATTAAAATTAAGAATTCCTCTTTATCAAGTAAGATCATAAAAGAAAAACAGGAGCTACAAGTCACATGAAAATATTTCAAATTATGTAAATAATAAATGACTATTATTGACAACATTAACACCTCCATATTAAGACTTTTTAAAAATCAAATAAGCCATTAAAAAAAAGTCAAAGGTAGAACATCTTCATTTTACAGAAGTGAGAGACTTAAATGACAATCATACGAAAAAGTGTTCAACCTCACTAGTGCTCAGAAAAAATACATTTTAAAACCAAGATTTGCTATTGTTTTACTAACTACATGGGTAACATTTAATACGTCTGAAAATTCTTAATTTGGTAACGATGTGCTGCAATTAGAATTCTAATGAACTGCTAGTAAAAATGTTAATTGCTATAACTACTTTGGTAAACAATTTGGCGTTATGTTGCAAAGTTGAACATGGCAGTAATCTGTGACCTAGCGATTCCAATCCTTGGTTCACCCTTCAGAAACTTTTGTACAAGTTATGGGAGCCATATTGTTCATAAAAATTTTTCATAGTGGAAAAAGCTAGAAACAAACAAAATATCCTGTTTACAAACAGAACAGATAAGTAAACAATGATAGTCACTCTTTGAAAGATCATACAGCCATAGAAATTAATTAACTATAGCTACGCAAAACAATTTAGATGAACTTTAGAAGCATTCTGTTGAATAAAAGAAAAATCAACACAGTATATGATATTTTTCTAAAGCTTAAAAACAAGGAAAACTAAACAGCATATTGTTTAAGAACACATACATTTGTGGTAAAACTTTTTTAAAACAGAAGAAAAGAGATCAAGGGAATAATAAATACACAAGTCAGGACAGAGCTGTGAAAAAGAAAAATCTTAGACAAAATAAATTGAACAGACTTTAATTGAGCAATGAACAATTTGTGAATGGGGCAGCCCCTCAACCAGAATAGGTTCAGAGGGACTCCCATGTAGCCATGTTATGGACAGAAAAAGGAAAGTGACATACAAAAAGCAGAAGTGAGGTACAGAAGGAGTCAGATTGGTTACAGCTCTGCATTTGCCTTATCTGAACCCAGTTTGAACAGTTGGCTGTCTTTGATAGGTCAAAACTTGGTGATTGGCGTAAGAATGGGCAACAGTCTCTTTACTCATCCAGTTAGGTTAGGTTACTACATTCAGAGAAACATTTTTGCGATACTTAAAATATGTGAGGCGGCTTTAGATGAAATTTACATTAACAGTGCTAGTTAATGTTTGATTCAGTGGTACAATGTTTGGATAGTGGAGGGAAAAACAGGCAGATTTATCAGCATTGATAAATTCTAGTGTTTGAGTTGGGATTTGGGATTCACAGTATTTGTTTTATTATTATACTTCATATCTTACATATGTTATATGTATACTATTTTGTGAGTGTTAAAATTACATATTTTTAAAAAGAGAATTGTCCACATAACTGGAATACCAATTCAAATTAACTAACTAACAAAAAAATTATGAAAATATCAGGGGAATTTGAAGTCTGGCCAAACATTAAATGACATTAAGGAATAATGTCAGTTTTTAAGATGTGTATGATATTATGTTTTTTTTTTTTTTTAGAGTTCTCTTTTAGAGACACATATAAAACATTTACAGATTAAATGATATAACGACTGGAATTCACGGTAATATGGAGATTGACATGAAGTAGGTGGGGCAACGGTGAAACAAGACTCGGCATGTGTTGATCATTGTTGAAGTGGATATTAGAAACAGAAAGACTTATGTATTGTTCTCTCTACTTTGGTATTTGTTTGAAATGTTCTTAATGATGAGAGCAACAAGGAAAACCAAATTCTTTCCAAATAAAATTTTTATTAAATGACTCTTAACTTTTGACCATTATACTATATTTAGAAATGTCACAGAGCACAGTGGCTTGCACCTGTAGTTCAAGCTACTCAGTTGTCTGAGGGACGATTGTGTGAGGTCAGGAGTTCAAGACCAGGCTGTGCTAGACAGCCAAACCCCGTCTCTAAAAAATAATTTAAAAAAAAATTTAGCTTGAACCCAAGAGTTTGGGGCTATAGTGAATTATGACAAAGCCACTGTATGCCAGCCTCGGTGACACAGTGAGACCCCATCTCTTTAAAAAAATAAAATCACCTTTACAAAAAAAGGCAGTATCAGTTTCCTCTTCTGGCTTCCCTTTTTATCAATAATATTATCCTATTCTTAATCAGTTCAACTTAAAACTGTTAAAATCATCTATTTCATGTCCATACTTAAGGTCATCAAAGCCTACTACATGTCTTCCATCAAAATGCCTTTTGCTTATCTCACCTTATTTTCTCAATGGCCTGGCCCACTCATAACCAACACAGTAACTTCTAGTGACTCTCTTTGCTTACTTAAAAAGTCCAAACTTCCTTGGCTGCCTCTCACGGCCACCTGCAACTGATCATCTTTGCCTTGTTGTTTCTTTTACACTCTCTTTTTCGCACTATTCCATCCACAAGGTTCCCACATGCATTAGCCCTTCTACTTTTATGTTCACACTCATCTGGCTACCTTCAATAAGCAGCTAAACAATTGGTCCTTTCTTATCCAACGTATATTCACCTCATACATTCACCTTTCAAGGCCCCTTTTCTTTCTTTCTTTCTTTCTTTTTTTTTTGGTGGAGGGAAATTTATTATTTTTATTTCTCTCTTCCCACAACTAGTTAAAAAAAAAAAAAGAAAGAAAGAAAGAAAGAAATTACAATCAATGC
Source organism: Macaca nemestrina (assembly GCF_043159975.1). Classification (NCBI taxonomy): domain Eukaryota; kingdom Metazoa; phylum Chordata; class Mammalia; order Primates; family Cercopithecidae; genus Macaca; species Macaca nemestrina. The sequence continues at coordinate 84,802,695 of NC_092128.1, read as the reverse complement.
AAGTACAAAGATCCAATTTTTAAAAATCATTGGCGTACAAAGACGGCCACAGCTCCTCTCCTGGTTTAACCCACATATTTAAAGAGTGTGTGGGGGCAGGCATGGCCGCAGAGATAGTACTACAAAATACACAAAATGTTTTTTTCCCTCACATTTCATAGAATCCTGCCTCAGTTCCAAATGAGAACACTAGAAGCACAAATCACTTAGACCATTTACTATATAACTTATGAAAAATGCTGTACAGGAGTGTGACTACAAATATAGAGTAAAAATGGCTCTGTTTGGGAATTGGTATCTATAAGGGGGAAGGTCATGGGAGGGCTGTCTGATATTTTGACTTGCTGGGATGATGGGGAAGCTGGGATAAGGGAAGACCTGCTCTTGCAGCATGGCTGCACCCCACTCTCCCTTTCCTAGATAAGGCTGAAGCTCACTGGCCAGGGAGAACTGGGGTGGCTGAGCATGGGGTGGCAGTAGTGTAATAAGACAGGGGGCTATAAACGGCATGGAGAAGGCATCTAGGATGCGAAAGAGCACACCCCTTTGATCCATGAACACATGTGACTTGATGGTACTCAATGATCCCAGTTCACTGGGCAGTCCAGTCAGGTCCAGGTTTCTTCTTCCTGAGAAAAGTTTGGATGTTTACAGGCATGGAGAGGGGGCAGAAAATCAAAGCCCATCTGTGAGAAAATGGAAAAGTTCTTGGAAAAAGATTCCAGTGGGTAGGGGGATGGGAAGAAGGAAGTTAACCCAGGAAATCATCTTGCACAGAAAGTGAGGAGGAAGCAGAGAGGTGGAGAACTATTCCATGCACAGGTGCTCTCTGGGATTCAAGGTGACAGCATGCAGGCTACTGAGCCTAGAGAACTTGCATGTTTTATTTCAAAAGATCCAACAGGGAGGGTTTTCTATGTGACCAAGAGAGTAGCAGTAGACTTTAGCCATAATCCTCTTTAATTTAGTTTCTAAATTAGCTAAATTAAGAGCCTGGGGCCTTTTGGCAGATAAACCATCTCCCCTGAATACTGTGCTACCCATGCCTTACACTCCTTCTCCATCTGCAAAGTCCCTTCCTTCAGCGAAACCTTCCCTAACCCATCTAGCCTTCAATGACCTCCCTTTGAAACAGCCAGGTATGAAGAGGTCCCTGGAGAGTCTCCTGACTGGCCTGCACAGTGGGAGGAGTGGACACTGGGGTGGAGCCTCGGGAAGTCCGTGTGTTTGCAGGGATGAGGAGCGGGTCCCTTATCTTCCTGGTTCTAACCTGGGATTCAATCTGCCAGGCGAGAAGCCTATACTAGGAGGACTCTCACTCTGCTGAGTCCCTGTTTCCCGTTTTTTCCTTTTCACTCGGTAAGTTTTATTTTTCTCACCCTTCAAAGTGTCTGCAAGCCTAATATTTCATGGCTGTGTGACAAGGACCCATCTCTTAGCTGAACTAAGGAGAAAAGCCTATAACACCTTCTTGCTGAAATACTTTCTTCTTTTGGTATTTATAATACCATATCCACCTGAATTTCCTTCTGATTCACTCACTTCTCCTATTTGGTATTCTTTTCTGACTTGTCTTTTAGTTGGCTTCAAAAGGTTTATATTCCCTGGATTCCCTCCTGCCCCATTTCTCTTTCTCATTTGTTTTTGTTGTTGTTGTTGTTGTTGTTGTGGTGGTGGTGGTTTTTTTTTGGGGGGGTGGTTTTTTGAGATAGAGTCTCACTCTGTCACCCAGGCTGGAGTGTAGTGGCACAATCTCAGGTCACTACAGCCTCTACCTCCTGGTTTCCAGCTATTCTCCTGCCTAAGCCTCCTGGGTAGCTGGGATTACAGGCATGTGTCACCATGCCCAGCTAAATTTTTTTTGTATTTTAGTAGAGACAGGTTTCACCATGTTGGCCAGGCTAGTTTCGAACTCCTGACCTCAGGTGATCCACCCTCCCGGTCTCGGCCTCCCAAGGTGCTGGGATTACAGGAGTGAGCCATCACGCCCGGCACCCATTTCCATTTCTCTTATCTGTAAAGAAACCTCAATTAGTCCCATGTGTGTTACATAAACACTAGTGACTCCAAAATCCTTATCTCCAGCTCACATCTCTGCCTCTAGAAGTCCAGAAAGCAGAACTATTGACTATTCTCTCTATGTCAGTCAGAGCTTGTTGAGGAAAATATTAACCATGCTAAGCATTTTATACAGGAAATAACTCAGAGAACTAGGGGATTATTCCGTATTCATGGTTTCACATGCCTTAGTTCAGTTACCTGATATTAACCACAGTCCAAAGATATTACATGCAGTAAGATATTTTGAGATAGACCACATTTACATAATTTTATTACAGTATATTGTTATCATTGTTCTATTTTATCATTTGTTACAGCTGTTAGTCTCTTATTGTGCCTAATTTATAAATCAAAATTTATCTTAGGTATGTATGTATAGAAAAAAAAACATAGTACATACAGGATTTGGTACTACCCACAGTTTCAGGCATCCACTGGAAGCTGTGGAGCATATCACCTGTGGATAAGGAGGGTACTGTTGTACAACCATTGGCAAGACTGGGGAAGCCACAGCAAGGGACAGGAAATCGGGATACACAGAAAACACAGAAACTACTGTTCATAGTCTCAGCTACTTGCAGCACTCAAGGAGGTGATTATCAGGAGGACACCTTAAAGCCACTGGGGAAAATTCCATACTTGCCATCTCCAATGCCCATATTGCTGCCTGCAGCTCCCGCTGAAGAACAATGGCTGCTGCTTCTTGTTCGCCTTCCAAGTCTCACACACCAATTTCTCATTGGCAAAACCTAAACCAGTAACTGCTGGCAAGTGAATCTAAGAAAGTTAGATTTCAGGTTTTCTGTCACTGCAATACAGAGGACAATTTAAGAGTAAAGTTTCTGAGAATCGACAAGCAATATCTAGATACAACCAAACTTCGTACTTTTCAGTCTTTCTAACTCGGTAAGTAATATTACAATACATTCAGTTCTTCAAACCAATTATTTTGAGTTCAGGGGCACATGTGGAAGATGTGCCAGTTTGTTACTTAGGTAAACATATGCCTGGGTGGTTTGCTGCACAGATCATCCCATCATCCAGGTATTCAGCCCAGCATCCACTAACTGTTCTTCCTGATCCTCTCTCTCTTCCCACGCCCCATCCTCAAACAAGCCCCAGTGTGTGTTGTTCCCTACTATGTGTCCATGTCCTGGTTTTTTTTTTTTTTTTTTTTAATACATATAATTCACATACAGCACATCAGGCAAGTCCTATCAACTCAACCTCTAAAACAATCCTAGGTCCCTTCCTTTTGCTATCTCCACTAATACCTCCTAGTCTAGGCCACTCTCATTTCTCACTTGGATGGTTACAACTTGAAGATTCTCACATCAGAGTGTCTCTTTGGTCTCATGGCATATTACTCACCACCTCAACCAGTACGCCCCAGCCACAATTTTGTCAATTATCTTTGAACTTGCCAAATGTATTCCACTGGTCTGCAATGTTATCCCTTCAATATTCACATGGCTGATAACATTTTATCATGCATATTTCAGCTTCATACTCATCTCAGAGGGATGTTCTTTCCTACTCTAAAATAGTACCTGATACCTTAATTTTCTACATAACATTTATTGCTTTCAGAATTTCTTTAATTACTTGTTTATTGTCCATCTTGTCCTTCAGCCTTAAGTGTCACAAACAAGGAACTTGTTTGTTTGCCACCATGGTATAGTGCCTAGAACAGTATATGGAGATTAAATATGCTTGCTTAATGTGCTCAACGACTGACCAATCCAGCATGTGTTGTTGTAAGTGTGACATTTCTAGAATACTTGCGATTTTTTTTATATCTTTAGATCTTACTGAACGCAACAGCTTTGATGCCATAATTTTCCCATGACTGTTTCTAAGTACCATGCCTTGTTTATAGCCTCTACTAAACAAGTAGTCCTTAGGAAACCGTTCTGTACTGTAAGACAGTACTGCCATTGTCGCGGATGGTGTCCTGGGAGTTTGTCTGAAGACAGTCAGTTCTTAGTCTGGTCAATTACCTAAATTGTAAAAATATTTGCTAAGGAAGATACTGTCTCTTATAATCTTCATATAGGAGACAGAGAAAAGCAAACAGTAGTGGAAACTGAAGCCAAAAGTTTATGATGACCAGAGACAGCAGTGTGGTTGTGTGGGGTGCAGGGCAGACAAGAGCTACATTTAAGCCGAAAGTGTATGCAAATAGAAACTAGGCAAAACAGAAAGTATGTTCTGTCTATATTATATAACTGGATGAGAGAAAGAAGAACAAGACCTTGCTGGAGTTGCTAAATCGAGGTCATGGTTCAGCATGAGAGTAAGGATCCACAAAGGCTTACACTCGACTGCCTTGAATTGACTTGGAACTATCACAGAGTAAACCTCAAAATTCCTGGCTTCCTGGGCATATGTACTCACAGTCACTTCCTCATAGTGTGGAGAAGCTTGGCTGAGTTTCCCTTTTCATACTAAAATAGACCTAACTAGATAGTTCACTGCTCTAATTTTTAGATTTGTGTCTTAATCTTTTATTCAATAAATATTTATTTAGCATCTGCTATGCATTAGGCACTGTTCTGGGTTTTAGGGTAAGATGTTGAATGAAAAAAGAACAAAAAATCCCTAGTCTGCTGAAAATTACATCATAGAAAAAGAGATAAACAATAAAGAAAATAAATAAGTTAAATATAGTTCATAGGATAGTGATAATGCTAAGAAAAAGAAAATAAGACAAAGAAAGGGGGTATAGCATACTAAAATAAAAAAGGAGGGATGACTTTTAGGTAAAGTGGCCACGGAAGGACTCGGCAAGAAGGTTACTTTTGAGTAAAAGTTTGAGGAAAATAAGAGCACTACTATGAGCACACTTGAAAACGATTCTAGGCAGAGGGAGGAACAAAGAGGACTTGTGTTGGCAAACTGCCAAGTGTGTTCAAGGAACAGTAGAATAACCACAGGTAAGAATGATGTTTGGCATTCTCTTCTGAGACTTTCTCCTTTCATTGTGGAATGTAAAGTGAAGTCATCATCTGAGAGTGAGGATGGGGAAGGAGGTATTAGGTTGTTCTGTAAATTCCCAGTTATGATGTCTTTCACTTAGTAGGTATGACACTTAATATTTGTTGACTATGTAACTGACCAAAAAAAAAAAAAAGGCAGTAGCTATGCAGTAGAGGCCCAACACTAGTCACAACTGTGTTGAGTAGGTTGATTACTTACAGTATTTAAGATACAGTTTTGGGGCTGGGTGCGGTGTCTCATGCCTATAATCCCAGCAATCCCAGCACTTTGGGAGGCCGAGGTGGGTGGATCACCTGAGGTCAGGAGTTTGAAACTAGCCTGGCCAACATGGCAAAACCCCGTTTCTACTAAAAAATACAAAAATTAGCTGGGTGTGGTGGCATGCACCTGTAGTCCCAGTTGCTTGGGAGGCTAAGGCAGGAGAATCACTTGGACCCGGGAGGCAAAGGTTGCAGTGAGCCAAGATCGTGCCACTGCACTCCAGCCTGGGTGACAGAGTGTGACTCCATCTCAAAAAAACAAACAAACAAACAAACAAACAAAAAAAAAAACTCAGTTTTTCTCATTAGTAAAGTTTGGCTGATAATAGCTACTTTATATCAGTATTGCGAATATAAAGGTAATTGTTATAAAGAACTACCTAAGACTGGGTAATTTAGGAAGAAATGAGGTTTAGTTGACTCACAGTTCCACTTGGCTAGGAGGTCACAGGAAACTTAAAACAATGGCAGAAGGCAAAGGAGAAGCAAGGCATGTCTTACATGGTGGCAAGAAAGAGAAAGAGAGAGCAAAATGGGAAGTCCCACATCCTTTAAAACAACCATATTTTGTGAGAACTCACAATCACAAAAATAGCAAAGGGGAAGTTTATCCCCATGATCCAATCACCTCCACCAGATCCCTCCTCTGACACGTGGGTATTACAGTTCTAGATTTGGGTGAGGACACAGAGTCAAATCATGTCATACTTAGAATAGGGGAAAAAGTACTATTGACAGCATTTGTGACAAAGTAGTTAGAAAATGATGACTCCTGAGTGCTTAGTTCCTTTGTTTTAAATATAATTGATGTAATTAGAAGTTTATATAATTTAATTTTTAATATTATTAAAATTGTTAATGTTAATACATTTTATTAAAATTATTGTTACTTTTAATAAAATTTAACAATCAGCTTTCAGGAAAGATAAATTGACTCCAAGACATCACTATACCTACTCTTGACCTCTAGTAAGAGTTGGATAAAATAATAAGGGAGAGCTTAGGGTGGGCGCAGTGACTCATGCCTGTAGTCCCAGCACTTTGGGAGGCTGAGGCAGGCAGACCACGAGGTCAGGAGTTGGAGACTAGCCTGACCAATATGGTGAAACCTCGTCTCTACTAAAAATACAAAAATTAGCTGGGCATGGTGGTGTGCGCCTGTAATCCCAGCTACTCAGGAGATTGAGGCAGGAGAATCACTTGGACCTGGGAGGCGGAGGTTGCAGTTAGCCAAGATCACACCACTGCACTCCAACCTGGGTGACAGAGCAAGACTCCATCTCAATAATAATAATAATAATAATAAGGGAGAGCTTAAATTTGTTCAAAAGCTATATCAATATAAAGTGTTATTTTGAGATGTTATAGAGGAAACAAGAAAAGCAAAAGATATGGTCCCGCCTTATTTTTGTTTGAATTTGTCATGTATCCTCAAACAGAATAATTAAAAATTAATGAACAAGTTAAATTTCTCACTTACGTGAGATAGAAAAAAAGCTTTCTTACCATAAATATGGAAGAAGATTTTAATCTTTTCTTACTCAATGTCTAAAGAGTTGATCAATTTACTGTTTTCTGTTTCATTATTTTACTGTTTAGAGATGCATCTCTCTATACATAGAAGGGCCAGCTATACAACTTCTAAGAGATTCCTTTAAGTTATAAGCTAGTTATCTTTGGAATTTTGAGTACCATTTGATATTAAGAATCCTTTCCATCTGGTAATAAGAGACACAAATGGTGAAGAAGCTTAAGTAACACCTTTTTCACAGTGCATAGACAGTGAGCTATGTGTTAATTTTGGTGAACTCTCTGCATATTTTATTGTAAGCTTGTGGATTGCATGTTGTTTATCAAAATGCAGAAATAAATATAAAATAGACAGTTATTAATAATACGTGTGGCTTTAGTTTCATAATATCTAAATATATTTACCTTTTTTGAAAGGCATATTTATTTTTAGTTTAACCTCTCATAAAATGCACCTTCAAAAAATCTCTAAGTAGAGATTAAAGGGTACCATAATATCTACCTTAGTATATATATTGTGGTTAGAGAGAAATGGTATCTACCACACTGTATCCTTTTCAGGCAAAATTAAAGGGAACTTTTAAAATATTTCATTATCCCTCTTCTCTTCCTCATTCCTTCACCCCACCCCATAAGTTTAAGAAAGAGAAATACAGAGGAAAAAAACTTGGAAGACCTTAAGACACATTCATGTATAAATCATAACTAATATGCAAATGATGTAATTGAAACAGAGTATGCTTTTCTAAAGTAAATAATATGTATTTACTCTATTTTTAAGCCGACTAGTTTTTAAAAATAGTTAGTAATTCCTCGACCTATCAGTCTCCTTTGTTATTGATGTTGGGGCTTATTTTGTTTTGTCAACACGTTTCCCTCACATCTTCAGAACCAATCTGGTGATTTTTCACTGTCCTATACACATTTATTTAATATAATGGTTAACATACAACTCATTCACCTCTACTTAAAAAAAGAAAAAAACAGAACTCAAAGTAAGAAACAATACCTCAATAATTCTTCAGAAATCAAAATAAAAAGAATTCAGTTATATCTTTCTAGAAATAGAGATGGATGTCCTCAAAGTACAGACTGATATACATCGTATTTGCATTGTCTCAAATCCAATGTTACATTTCAAAATTTCTTTTTTTAGATTTCTAAAAAAACAAAATTTTTTTTTATTATGTTTTCATAAGAAAACAATATTGTCTAGGAAATTTCTTAACAAAAATGTGCAAATAATAGAAGAGTTAATGTTAAATATATCAAGAAATCTAATCATCCTTGAGTGACTTATACATGTGTAACTTTAAAGGTAGTGTAAAGACAATGGAAAGTCTTGCTGTCTGTTCTCTGGAAGGCCATATGCATGCTATCGACATGCTCTGACCGGTCATAAAGCTTTCCTTTTTGCCACAGGATTATTTGGATACTCCTTATTGGAAGATAGTTACCTTCCCATTTATTTTATAATATGTAAATTTATAAGTTTAATCTATATGCTTTTTGATAATGCTTTCTTATATTGAACTCATTACAATATCAGTTTCATAATTTTTAAGAAATCCTTTTTCCCCAATTCTTAGTATTATCTTGCCCTTTAAATTTGTTTAAGACCGGGTGTAGTGGCTCAGCCTGTAACCTCAGCACTTTGGGAGGTCAAGGCAAGTGGATTGCTTGAGTCCAAGAGTTCGAGGCCAGACTGGGCAATAAAACCCAACTCTACAAAAAATATAAAAATTGAACTTGTGGCAAAAGCCTGTAGTCCCAGCTGCTTGGGAGGCTGAGATGGGAAAATCACTTGAGCCTGGAAGGCTGAGGCTGCAGTGAGCCAAGATCACACCACTGCAGTCCAACCTGGGCTACAGAGCAAGACCCTATCTCAAAAAAAAAAAAAAAAAAAATTAAAAAACATATCTTAGCTGAATATATAATTCAATACAAAATACCAAACTATCAGAGATTCTTAACCTTTTTTTGTACCATGGACCTTTTTGGTAGTCTGTTGAAGCCTAAGTTACCAGAAAAACATTTTGGAATGCATAAACCAAATATGTAGAATTATAAAGGCAACCTGTATATTGAAATACTGATATTCAAATATTTTTTCAATTACGTAATTCTGTTAACACATTAAATAACAAGACCTAGCAATATGCAAAAAACTCCCAAAGCAGTGATGATCATAAACAATAATTTGTGATACCACCAAGAACTGTAATGTGACTTAAAAATATCTCTAATGTCTATTCATGATAAAATTGTAAGTACTGCTATTGCCATTGCTGCCTACATTCATAATTGAAGGAAATGCTAAATTTCTTTTGGGAGCTAACGAGAATAAAGATGTAATTTCTCCCCCTCCAACTTCGCACAGCCCTTGAAATCAATTTATGGACCATGGGGTTGGTGGCCCTGATGTTATGAACCTGTGACATAAAATTTTAAATTTGACAAAAGTGCTTTCCTTATAATACCTTCAATTTAGAATGTCTTCCACTAAGTTGTTTAGGTTTTTTTATTCCTTTCATAGTGAACACAGATTTAATTCCTTCTTTATCTTTTTCCTCATCCATCTAGCTGGTAATGTGTTTGACTCAAATGGAAAATTTTCTCAATACTTGTTATTTGGGTGAATCTAAAGGCAAAAATATCTCATTTTTTTGTTTTAGTGTGCGTGGTATGATCAAAATGTAAAGTTTAAGTGAGAAAACCATAGCCTGGATTCCCTACTGTGTGCTAGTTATATGTCTACTTAACTTTTCATTTTAGGAAGTGCTACAACTTCCTGGGACTGTCTGTGCCATGTATTTTTGCTTTTAAAGAAAGGGCTGAACTCTCACATACAAGTATGAATAAGACTTTGTTCAAAGAAGAGATGAATAAGGCTCTCCTTTTCATTTATCTTGATGAGATGCTTTGAAGATAATACTTAAGAAAGTGGAGATGCCAAGAGTTTAAGTCATTTGGTTCTAAATCACAATTATTATGCAGTTAAACCTCAATCTGATTTTCTGAAATTTAGTTCAGGGTCTCCTATTGCTCAGCCCTATTAGGTAAAAAATTTTCCAGAATATTTCCCAAAACTATAACCATTTTAGTGAAGTTATGCATTTTCTTTCTTCTCTGGTAAGTGATCACTTTGTCATCTATATGGTACCAAAACCTATTTTGTTATGTTTTTCATTTGTCCATAAAGAACAAAGTTATGATTTATGAAAATTATTCAGTAAAAGGTTATTCCATTTCTTAATTATTTATAATGTATCTAGTATAACTGTTTCTGAAACATGTATGAAAGTGTTTGTAATTCTTGTCAGTATGAGAGGTGTCCCAGCTAGAAGGCCCTGCTCCATTACAAATGTGCTCATTCATTTAGATATCTTATACATTAATATTATAGCATGTTGAAAACTGAATACACAATAAGAAAAATAAGATATAAGAGTGAAATAAAATAATTTGATAGCAGAAAAAGTAAGAAGTAAATTCAAAATCAGCAATTCAAGGGCAAGACCCTTTTCTGATATCTAACAGAATAGTGATCTAAAGTTTCAAACAGAGCCTATTTTGGAGCTCCTCCCCATCATGAAATGGGAACCTCATAGGAATGTAGCTTCAACAAATAGTTTTTGAAAACCTGCTGTATTGAGGACAGGGTGCCAGGTGATAGGTAATGTAAAAATGGAACATGAAATGATGCCTGTCATTGAAAAGCTTAAGAATATTGATTGACTCGTTCACTCAGCATACCTACTATGCGGCTCTTCCCATGCTGAGAATACAGCAATAAGTATAATAGACAATGACCCTTCTGTCTCAGAGCCTATATTCTAGTAGCAAAGGCCTATATTCCCTATAAATAGGCAATAAACCTGTAATCTTAGATATCGTTAAGTGCTACGAAGAGCAACGTAAGTAGAGCAAAATACAGGACGGAAAGTAAAGTATGTTGCTATTTTAGATGATGTTGTCAGTAAAGGCCTCCTCCAGGAGGATGGCACTTGAATGAAGGCTTTAAGAAGAACAAGCCATAGGAATATATGGGGGAAACAGTTTCACAGATGTCCTAAAATCTATTCATTAATAGATTCAAGGCTTATGGCACAGCAGATCAAAAATCCTGAAATGAGAAGGTATGTATAGTATGTCAAAAAACAGCAAAAAGACCATTTTAACTTGAGCTGAGAGAGCAAATGATGGTAATTGAGGTCAAGACTTGATGACTCTGCCAAGGACTTTGGGTGTTATTCTGAGTGTGACAAACACAATTGGAGGCTTTTGAGCAGACAGTTGATTCAATATTTCTTTCATACATATATGTATAAGGCACCATGCTAGATAAAACAAGTAAGACATAAATCTTTCTCATCACTTAGGGAAACAGGAGAGTGTAGACGGACACATTAAGCAAGGCAATGCTATGAAATCTGATGCTTTTGTACCACAATGAAAACATCTGACTGCACCAGATACAGGCTGCAATCCTGGCACTTGAGAAACTGCTGAGTGAAGAGGGAGACAGGATGACAACTGACACTGATTGTCCAATAAAAAATGTCAGAAGGAAAAAAAAATAGACTGTGAAAATGTCCACGTAAAGAGGAAGATGACACAAATCCAGAAAAGAGATCAAGAGTGTGAACAGAGATGGAAGAGCTCAGGGTACCATGTCACAGAAACCATGTGAAAGACAGTTTGAGGTAGGAGGATTGTTCAACCACTCAAGTCATATAAGCCTAGAATAAAGACTGGGAAGAACCAAAGGGGCATTACACTTAGGGCCTTGTATTCATTCATCTATTTGGTCAATTTTTTGATTACTGTTTCCATACCAGGCACTGAATTAGTTTCTTACCAGGGACAATGTTGAGTAAAAAGAAGCTGTCATGTCTTCATGACATTTACAGAAAAGTGGATCATGTCAATGGTAAAAATGAAAAAATAATCACACAAATATAGTTTTAAAATCTAATAGTAATAACTGCTATAAAAGGATAGTGTATGGTAATATTAAAATATATAATGTGGAACTTGATCTAGAATGGGAAGCCGAGAAGAGTTTTCTGAGAAAACAATGAAAGATCTGAGGTCCTGGGTAACCCAACAGGGCAGCTTTAGTTCAGAGTTGGGAATGGAGGGAGTCAGGGTCGTCCCAGTGGTTTTTAAGAGAGTCTTATTTTGTTCTGGAAATTAGAGAAATAGTTAATGTCTATATCATTTATTTTCTGAAAATCTGTTTATGAAATTTTAAATCTATATAGTATTGAAAAAGTAATAATTTCATTTCACCCAATCTAAACTACAATAACGGCCAGAAGATTAAGTAAAGTGAAAGAAGGAGAGAGAGAGAGAGAGAGAGAGAGAGAGAGAGAGAGAGAGAGAGAGAGAGAGAGAGAGAGATGAAGATAGAAGTATCACTAATATAATTATTATAATATCTTAGAATAACAAAGATAGAAACTTTGAGTTGCAGCCCCTAAAAAAGTATAAGAGCATCATTTTGGGTGACTCAGAGCATGAGTGGGATTCTAGAATGCTTAAGAGTTGCCAAATTAGAGAAGATTTACAAAATAACAATCACATTGTCTTTAAGACTTTTACTTTGGAGATACTTAAAATTATGTTGAATCCTCCTCTCCCATCAACTGTGGGAACTTTGGGAATGTACTTCCCAAACTTCTCTTTCAGCAACAGTTTCATCTTCTTTAAATAGGTTAATAGCTATTTAACACAGGTCTTGTGTAGATTATGTGGTATAATATATGAACGGTGCCTTGTTGGCTGGGCACGGTGGCTCACTCCTGAAATCCCAGCATTTTGGGAGGCCGAGGTGGGCGGATCACAAGATCAGGAGATCAAGACCATCCCGGCTAACATGGTGAAACCCCATCTCTACTAAAAATACAAAAACATAGCTGGGCGTGGGGGTGGGCACCTGTAGTCCTAGCTACTCGGGAGGCCAAGGCAGGAGAATGGCATGAACCCAGGAAGCAGAGCTTGCAGTGAGCCGAGATCGTGCCACTGCACTTCAGCCTGGGGGACAGAGCGAGACTCCATCTCAAAAAAAAAAAAAAAAAAGGCACCTTGTTTATCCCTATAATAATAAATAAACAGTAGCTGTATTAATGGTGTATTAATGGTAATGACGGTGATGATTATGATAGTGATGATGTTTATGCTGTTGATGATGACAGTGACAACATGATGTACATGAATTTATTCACTGTGTTGGGCAGTGGAGAGCTAAAAGACATAGGTCCTGACCTCAAAAGTCTTACCATCTAGTTGTCGACACAGGAAATATGTTAAAACACATACAAATTGCATTGTGCTTTTAAAAACTGAAAAGAGTAAATAAAGACTAGAGGAGATCAGAAGAGGGTCTTCTTACACAAAATGTGGGATCTCAATGAAAAACTAAGACTGCTATGAACCTTAACCCCTTTCTTAGTGCTGTACTAGGTTATTAGAACTTCTGCAACAAGTTACAGTTACCACAAACTGGAAAGCTTAATACAAAGTGAATTTATTGTCTTGCAGTTCTGGAAGCTACCAATTTGAAATCCACATGCTGGCATGTCCATGATTCCTCTGAAATCTGTAGGGGGATCCTTTCTTGCCTTTTCCTAGCTTCTGGTAGTCTGCCAACTATCACTGGCATTATCTGGCTTGTAGATACATCACTCCAGTCTTTGCCTCCATTGTTAGGTAGCATTCTGCCTGTGTATCTCTGCATCTTCACATGGCTGTCTTATTATAACGACACCAGTCATACTTGATTAGAGGCTCACCAGACTCCAGTGTGAGCTCATCTTAACTAAATATAACTGCAAAAACCCTATTTCCAAATAAGGTCACATTCTAAGGAACTGGGGGGTTAGGACTTCAACATATCTTTTTGGACGGGGAGAAGAACATACAACAACCTGTAATGTGTCAACTCTGTTGATGCAAGGATTCTTTTTTCTCATGGAATTGTATGTTCAGTTTTATAACAGAAATGAAAAGAGTAGTAGGGATTTCTTTGAGCTAAAAATGACAATAAGTCAACTTCAAAAGAAAACTTTTTGGAGAGAAGTTCACAAAATTAAAGACAGTTGTTGAAACTAAGGGTAGCTCTGGGACTCTCCCTCTTTGTCTTTCACCTTTTCTTCTATTTGAGTACCATTTCCTCTCAAGCTTGTCTTTGTATCACTGGGTATATGTTCTAGGGCCACAATTTTAAGCAAAGAATTAGAGAATAAACCCATGTCCTTTAACAGAAAAAGCCTGACTAACTCTGACTCTGACTAACATTGTTTTGGGCTTGGGCAAATGACTGTGGTTGCTATAGCTACTATGATCATGGCCTAGCATAGTCGTAGGCCCAACACTTTTGCCCAGTGCAATAAGTCTGTTCCAAACACTGGAGAAGAAAGTTGGCCTGGGTAGGCATATTTGTTTGCTGGCAATTCCGTAACAAAATGCAATCATCCCTTGGTATCCATGAATGATTTGTTCCAGGACACCCCCGCAGATATCAACATCTACAGATGCTCAAGTCCCTTATATAAAATGGAATAGCATTTGCATATAACCTACACACATCCTACCCTATTACTTAAATTATCTCTAGATTACTTAGATTTACTCATAATACCTAATACAATGTAATTACTCTGTAAATAGTTGTTAGATGTTCATTTCTTAATTTTATTATTTTTTATTGTTATTGTTATTTTTATTGACTATTTTCCCCCAAATATTTTTGGTCCATGGTAGGTTGAATTCATAGATGGGGAACCCAGGGATACGGAGGACGGACTGTACCATAGACTAACTGGCTTAAACAATAGAAATGGATTTTTCACAATTCTGAAGGCCAGAAGTCCAACAACAAGTTGTTGGTGGGGTTGACTTCTCCTGAGGCCCCTCTCCTTGACCTACAGATGGCTGTCTTCTCACTGTCTTCTCACAAGGACTTCCCTCTGTGCATGCTCATGTCTGTGTCTTTATTATCTCTTCTTATACAGACACCCATTGTATTGAATTAGGGCCCACCCACACAACTTCATTTTACCTTAATTGCTTCTTTAAAGGCTCTATCTCCAAATACAGCTACAATCTGAGGTACTGGGGGTTAGGGCATCCACCTATGAATCTTGCAAGAACACAATTCAACCGATAACGATACACAAAGGTAAGAGCCATAAAGCATTTTTCTCATTAATCACTATCTCCTGATTGTGCCAGGTGCTCTGCTAGGCAGAGTATATCACACAATCTTTATAAGAATCTTCTAAGGCTAACTCAATCATTGCCTGGAATGTTACATATGAAGTTGAAGCTGAGAAAAGTTCATATTTTGTCCAAAGCAATACGGGAAAGCTGAAATTCAATCCCAGGTTGTTTACCTGATTCCAAATTCTCCATGCTCAACAACCACATTGTACTTACAGAATTTTTTGCAGCTGGGGATTGGTTCATTTTTTGTTTTGTTTTAGATGTGTTATTTTTTTCTCTAAAGACGAAGAATGATGCTAAAACAAAGAACAAGTTTAAATCATATAGTCTTTTGTATTCTAGACTTTGGGCAGCCTTAGAGAAAATGTGGAGGGTTTCCATATGTCTCTTAGCAATTTCTGTTCACAGGCAAGAAGAAGACAGATCATTCTGGGGGAAAATTGATAAATTTTTTAAAGAAAACATCAAAAATTTAAAGAACAGATATACTTCACCCTGTGGAGAAAATTTATTTTAAAAAGAAGCTTGTGTTATTCTGTATGTTATTACTTGGAGCTGCATTAATTAGCAAAATATAAGTCTTATCTTTTGATCAGTGAATAACTGAAGACCAGCTCAGGTCACTGGCAGCTATACAATTGCCTTGTACCCCAAAGACCAAAAATTCAGCACAATTTATTTTAGTTGAAGCATCTCTTAATGTTTATGCTTGTATTTTCTAAACACAGAACTACAGCTAACCTTTAAAAAATAGTAATTTTAGAATCTTATCACAAACGTAAACTACACATTCATAATATACAATAATAAAAAACACATTAATCATTGCTTTTTGAAGCATATGTGCACTAATCGTTTTAGGGGCAGAGTAAAGTTTGTGGTTGGCTATAATATCAGGCTAATTCTTTGTAGAAAATAAAGGGGGGAAAGAGGGCCACATTCACTTATTTGCTTGTTGATGATATGCTCAAGATCAATAACTGAAACCTCACATAACGCAAGAATACTAAGCAATATTATTTCATAATAGGCTGTGGAAAGTGACCACACTTTGCATTTCCTGACTTTGTGGTAGTTTCGGGCTTTCAGTGGCTCCATCAACATAAAGAAAATGAGAGTCTAGTGATCTTCACCTTCATAGTACTGCAAAAATACATGAAAAAACTAACAATCAGGAGGAAGCAGACAGATCTATACAGCAGTTCAAATTTCAGCCCAAACTCCATCTCCACATACTTTCACATTATTTCAAAGTGCTTAAAACTTCTAAATGTGATGCAGGCCAAACTATTAGCACTTGGAACCTATTAGGTCTCTATAGGATGTTGCATTGCCTTTGAGCAGAGATAATATTCTTTTGAATTCAGTTTGTTAAACTGACTTCAGTAGAGCTCATTATTTAATTGATGGCTATTATTTAATATTATTAAACTAGCTTTACTTACTGAGAAAAATTAAGTTCAGAATTAAGAATTTTATCATGGTCTCAGTTAACCTTTTGAAAGAATGAAATTGAGACAGTCAAAATATGTCTGATCATTCTTTATATACAAGTTATCTAAGACTGAATAAATTTAAAAAGCTGTCAGGATGGCATTATAGAATATGTATTTAATAATTAGCATTTGAAGTTGGAAAATTAATAAGACATTAATAAAAGAGCAAAACACATGATGTTTAACATTAAGAATGTTGTGTTAATGTTCATTAAAACGTAATGTAAGGTAACTAGTTTTTGATTTCTGTTTGACTGATATAATGGCTAAGACAGAAGAAGAAATTCTAAGATACCTCTGGCTGTACAGAAATTAAAGAAGGGAATGAAATGCAGCACACTGTATAGAAATGCACAAAGCATAACCATTTCAAGGCCCTTGAGATGATTATGTTTGATAATGCTTATGTCTGAATGCTCACCAGAGATGTAGACTTCTAAGCACACAAAAGAAAGTAAAACTCTCCTCTTGGCCTCTTTTTATTTGGTCTCTGGCTAAATAAGAAAATGTCTATCTCCAGTTGTCAAAGCATTCTGGCTACATTGTTATCCCAACTCAAAAGCAACATATTGGCACTGCCACTAATGAGAAAAATGGGAGAGACTTGGGTCATCATTGATCTAACTTGACTAGTGGCAAAAACTTCAAGGCCTACTTAACCAAGGTGATACCTAGTTCTTATACCTCCTAGTGCCACATGTTAGTACAGTGACAAAATATTTAGACATGTATTACTCCAAGTAAACTTTAGACTCTATTAAAATTTAATATGGTCTTTGCTGAACTTTATATATGACCTTTAGTCTAAATAGAAAATAGGCAATAAAAGACCTCATTTCAATCTGTTTTATTTCATGATTCCATCTCAGAAAGGTTTAAAACATATTTAAATGCTTTATGTACAAAATCCTACATTATTTTGATTAAAATGTTGGCAATTTTACAAAATGTTAGTTTTTAATTACCAAAAGGAACCAATCCATATTAAAAATTAAATGGTTGCATTTTTTTTTTAATCTCTGGCTGCTAATAAGCTTGAGTTAGCCATAAAAACATTTTTGGCTCCCCTACAACAAAAGAAAGATTTATCTAAGCTACACTATTAAAAAAAAAATCCATTTAGGCTGTCAACAAGTATGTCAAATATCAACCCAATATGATTTAAAGTTTCAAAGCGATAAAAGAGAAATATTCCTTGGACTCTTACAGAATCTGCATGGTTTCATGGAATCAGAGGAGACTGAAAGTCTGGCACAAATACAAGAGGAAGATTGACAGTTGCCTGGGGTAGCAGAGTTTAAGAGACGATCAAGTTCTCCTGTGTATGCCTGTGTTCTGGGCCAGCCTAGGTATGACCTCTGCTTTTCCAATTCTCCCCCTTCTGTGTGCACATTCCTGTTCAGTCTCTATGCCAGTTCACTTTTACAATTGCAGTTTTATTAGTCTCATTTTAAGTATATTTTGTACTGTAATTCCATTTGTCTTTTTCCCACATGACCACTTTCCTTCTATCATATGCACAGTCATTGAATATTCGCCACAATTTTTAGGAATAATAAGTGACAAGAACTTGATTGTTGTCCTTAGGGAATCCACAAGCTAACAATTATCTGGTAAAGCTATTCAGGAAAAAGTACACCATGAATAAACTTTACAATGTCATCTTTTCAACTTTTATTTTATCCCTAAAGACCTCTAAGTATACTACTTAATTATTACAATCTCTCCTTTCATAGGTCAAAATTATTAGTCTGTATTCATAGCTAAGTAAAGTAACATTCCCTGATTTTCAATCACTATTCTACTCATTAAATGAACAGCAATGTAATAACAAGCATAAATTCAATATCTTAGAAATTATATTTTTACCTCCTAGTGAAATTAATATTGCTTACTTCTTTTACTGTTAGATTCCAATATCTATTTAAAGAACTGCACTTACATTTTGTTGACCTGACAAGCACAGGCAACAAAAGTAAAAATAGACAAATGGATTTCACAAAACTAAAAAGCAAAGGAAACAATTAACTGGGTGAAAAGGCAACCCATGGATTAGGAGAAAATACTTGCATATCATGAATCTGATAGTGTTAATATCCAAAATGTATAAGAAACTAAAACATCTCAACAAAAAAAGAAACTAATAACTCAATTTTTAAAAACAGGCAAAGAACCTGCCTAGGTATGTCTCAAAAAAGAACATACAAATAAACAACAGGTATATAAAAATGCTAAATATCACTAATCGTCAGGGAAATGCAAAGTTAAAGTATGAGCTGTTATTTCATGGCTGTTAAAAGGACTCTCAAAAAAAAAGTGTGGCAAACATGTGGAGAAAAAGGCACTCTTGTACACTGTTGGTGGAAATTTAAATTAATATAGCCATTATGAAAACTAGTATGAAGGTTCCTCAAAAAATTAAAAATTGAACTACTGTATGATCTATCAATCCTACTACTGGATATATAGCCATAGGAAACTTTATATATAAAATCCGTATGTAGAAGAGATATCTGAACTCCCATGTTCATTGCAGAATTATTCACAATGGCCAAAATAAGCAATCAACTTAAGTGTCCCTCAAGACACTTGGGGACAAATACAAATGGATAAAGAAAATGTGTATATACATAATGGAATGTTAGTCAACCTTTAAAAATAAGAAAATCCTCTTATTTGTGAAAACATAGATGAACCTGGAGGACATAAGTGAAATAAGTAAGGCACAGAAAGACAAGTACTCATGATAATCACTCGTGAAATCTAAACAAGTTGAACTCATAGAAGCAGAGAGTAAAATGGTGATTACCAGGAGCTTGGGTGGTAGTGAAGAATATTGAGGAGATATTGGTCAAAGAGTACAAGGTTTCAGTTAGACAGAAGGAATGGGGTTTTGAAACCCATGGCACAGCACGGTGACTATAGTTAATGATAATGTAACATATATTTCAAAATTGTGAAGAAAGCAGATTTTAATTATTTGCACTATTAAAAAATGTATGTGAAGTGAGGGCTATATTAATTAACTTGATTTAATCATTCTATAATTTTTGCATATCTCAAAACCTCAATATATGCAATTAATATAATAAATATATACCATTATTATTTGTCAATTGAAAATTACATTAAATTAACTTTTTAAATTCACATTTTGGTAGTAATGTCATCCAAAACATTAAAGTGGTAAACTCGAAAGTCAAGAATTTTGTGTATGTAAAAATGAAACATTGCATATGTAATGTTTATCATTGAGTTGTCTTTATCAAGTTGATGTATTTACTTCATGATGATCAATACATTCTCCCCTAAAGTACTCCAAAAAGTAGAATATGCCTAGTATACATTATATTCAGAGTACCCTTCATATTGGATAAATGAACATCTCTTAGTATAACTTCCAATGTCATAACAATGGTGTTTCCTTTTCAGAAAATTTTAATTCAACACAAAGTGCTCCAGCAAGGAGAGCTATTCTACGTATGTTGTCACCTTTGACCTTGGATGATTGCTCCAGAAATGACTGGGAACCAAAGTAGAACCAAACTCATACTTCATCCTAATAATATATTGTTTAGAATCCAGAGACATGAGAAGGGGACCTGTAGACAGTTGAGTCATACTTACTGACTCTAGCATTATGTAAAGAAGATAATAGATAATTACCAAGTGAGGCTACCCCAGGAGTTAAAGATTAACGGCACAGGACAATTTAGAAACTGCATTTATATACTAACAGTTTAAAGGTGGAAGTAGAAAAAAAAAAAAAAAGACAAGGTTATCTTATACTGGTGCAGAAAAACTGCTAGAACATTCAGAAACCATGATGAAAACTAGTAGCAAACTCGAAATGGAAGAGAACTCTCTCACCTTTCAAGGGTATCTACTTAAAAAACAAAACTTACAGCAAACGTCTAATTCAATAATAAAAGGTTGGAAACTATTAAATAGACTAGCGTGCCTACAATCTAGCAGCCTGATGGACCCTTGATCATACAGAATCAAGTTGGTAGCATCTTGGCTATGGGAAAAACAGTACCATATATTGGATGCTGATTCAGAGCATATGCAGCCTTCTGGAGAATTTTGCCCCCACCCTGCAAAGTATTGTTTCCTACCTGACAATATAACTGTGATTTTAAAAGGCCATTTCACCATTCTATCAAGCCAGCTGCTTCAAGTTAATGTGGAAGATGGTAGGACCAGTGACTTCCCCAAGAACAAGACTATTGTAGCATATCTTTGACCATGGTAGAAGTGTTTGCATTATGGAAATTGGCAATACTACAAATTAGGGATTGGGAGAGTAAGGAGGTGAGTAGAAGGGCATTGGTTTGTCAACATACCATTGAGTAAGGGCCAAGTTAGAACAATTAGATAAGAAAAATAACTGGAATATTAGTTGGGATGGAAGAAATAAAAGTGATTACTTGTTAAAGTTATGACTGTCCACCACATAGAAAATACATGAACAATTTATTATAATTAATGATAGCGTTCAGCAAGTTTTTTGAACATGACTAGTGAAAAGAAATGAACTACAGCTACAAATATCAACATGAATTATATTTCAGAAATATACTATTGAGTGAAAAAAGCAAAGTACACAAGAATAAAAACAGTAGAAATTCATTTTTGTAGAGTTCAAAAACAAGCAAAATTTAGCACCATATTGCTTCTAAATGTGTACATAATTTAGAGATATAAATATATATTTTATATAAAGAGAATGTATATATACATATATAAAAATATATATGGTAAAATTATGTGTGTGTGTGTGTGTGTGTGTGTGTGTGTGTATATATATATATATTTTTTTTTTTTAAGATGGGGTTTGGCTCTGTCACCCAGGCTGGAGTGCAGTGGTGCTATCTCTCCTCACTGCAACCTCCTCCTCTTAGGCTTAGGCGCTTCTCCCACCTCAGTCTCCCAAGTAGCTAGGACGAGAGGTACGCACCATTATGTTCTGCTAGATTTTTGTATTTTTGGTAGAGTTTCACCATGTTGCCTAGACTGATCTCAAACTCCTAGGTTCAAATGATCCACGCACCTTGGCCTCCTAAAGTGCTGGGATTACAAGTGTGAACCACTGTGCCTGGCCAACTCAAGCCTTAAAGTCATCACTGCTGAGTGTTTAATGTTTACAGCATTTCCAACTCCCTCCACCTTGTTCTTTTGTTCTCCTCATTTCCTGGCATTATGCCACATACTTTGATTTCTGATAACTTCGTATCATTGACGTTGTTCTGGATCAACACAAATGGTCCTATCCCATTATTTTTAATAACTGAAGAATATTCCTGTAGTTTATTTAATGATTTCTTTATTAATAATAATGTAAGATGCATTTCTGGTTTTCTCTGTTTCAATATTGCAGTGAAAATTCATGTATATACAAACAGAGGGACAAAGAGACTATTTTTTACTATGAAGCATAATTCTGGAAGTGGAATTGCTGAGTAATTTTTAAAAAATTACCTGCCAATAAAAAGTTGTATCAATTTGTACTCTCACAAACAGTTCTTGAGAATATCTTTTCTCCAATAAGCCATGTCAAAGTATTTTTAAAGTTTAGAGCTTTAATAGGCAAAAAAAACTTCAGTTGGTAATTATTGAATGTTTAGTGGAAGTAATCATTGTCACATATTTACTTGTCATTTGCTAGTTTTGTAATTTGACTATTTATATTCTCTGCCCACTTTTGTATTGGGTTGTTTGTATTTTTTGCACTGATCATGTCACTGTACTCCAGCCTGGGTGACAGAGTGAAACTCTGTCTCAAAAAAAAAAGAAAAGAGAAAAGAAGAAAAGGGCTTGAGTTTAGTGAAATAGTAGAGAATTATTCTCACTTCTTACTTGATATATTTTCCTCAAGTTTGTTGTAAATATGGGTTGCTGTTTACCAGTAATAACACATAAAACATGGACCAGCAAAAATAGTAACTACTGACATCTCAGGTAAGTGAGGGATGTTCTTGCTGAATCTGAGGAATGTGCAATAAGTATTTGAAGCATGGATTGCTTAAGTGTTAGAAGAAGATACACAAATTAGGTGCTGGAGTTATTGAAATGTGATCATTTTACTTTAAATTGTTTTCTATTTTGTGAGTATAAATAAAGTGCTGGGTATTCTGACTGTTGGAAAGTGAGGACAAAAACCAAGGCTCACAGGAATCAGGAAGGAAGTGCTGCGTAAAGGATCCTGAAAGACCTGTTTTGATTATTCACATCTTCATAAGATATAGGGAAAACACTGGAATAATTATATATATACGTATATGTATACTGTGTGTGTGTATATATATAACTATATATAATTACATTATATATTACATTATATTATATATAATACATATTACATATTTATACGTGTGTATATATGTATATAATATATGTATTATATGTAATACGTATAGGAGATATATATATATCAAAATCAGAAGTTAGAAGTTTGTTTAGAAAGTTGAGGGAACAAGGACACTACATGGGTTACCTTGCTGCAAAACATTGCCGTCACTAGTGTCTAGAACTTCGAAGGGAGAATTCCTTAGACAGCGTAATTATAGAACATAGGGAAATATTAGTAATGGATGTATTCGAAGAGACATCTGCATTAACAGAAATTCCTCAAGGAAATAAATGTCAATTATGCCAGCCAGAGCATTTCCAGATAGGAAAATAGGTAGGCAGGCATACCTGTGCATTGTTAGGTCACAGTCGAGCAAAGCCTGAGGAATACATGAGACCAAGTCACGCCATCTTCCCAAGCACCAGAAATGCCCTCCTCCTCACTTAACCTGCTTCAACAAAATGACACACCCACACTGAAAATCTATGCAATTCTTAATTTGATTGTGGAGGAAACCTCACTCAGAGCCTTGCTTGCTCGTAGTTTGTCCTGCTTATACTACAAATATCTCTTTTAGATTGACCTGATTTACCTGCAGGGTGCGTTTTCCATTTGAAATTTTAAAAATAATCTTTTATGGACAGCTTTGTTTTTATTCTTTCTGTGGTCTTCCATCTGCTGAATTTACAATACAAAAGTCTTGTTACTATATGAGTAGGGAGGGATTCATAAAAGTGTGGATGTCTCTTTATCAATAACTTTCACCATTATCATACTGGAATCAGTCCCAGGTAAAAGCTAAATCAAGAAGTAGCAGATACAGGAGACTGCAGGAAATTGTCTACCTTGCTTATTGGACCTAGAGTTTGTCTTTATCCTGCCACTAATGTACAATTGGATTAGGTAATGCAACATTCTTCTGGTTGTTCAGTCATATTTCTCTCTGAAGAGCCTGAATATAAACTCAGTTAAAAATGCAAGAGGTTGGGAGGTAACCATAGATTTTAAACCCACAGCTGTAGTAATTTATCCTCCTAGGAAAGATATACTAGTTAGGATGCTATAATAAATGGAAAGCTGTGAGGGGAGGGAGCCATTTGAGCCTGAATAACTCTGAAACCAAGTAATAACTTCACAAATAGGAATTTCAGATGAAAAAGATTTATGTATCAGAGAGGAATAAGATGAAATGGATATTCTGAATGCAGTACAAAATTTTACATGAGGAGATAAATGCTGAGGTGACATACTATGTTAAATCAGTTGTACTGATTTGTTTTTTCTTTCTTGTGCTATGGCTACTTCTTTGTCATTGCTTCTTCTTCCTCCCTGGAGTCTCAGTATCTCCCAAGGTTCCGTTCCTCTTCTCTTTTGTTCTTCTCCCTGTTCATAAACTCACAACTGAGGTGAGTCATTTAGTCACAGATCATTCCCAAACGTAATATCTAGTCTGGACCACCAACTTATGCTCCCTACAAATTGTAAAGACTCATAGGGATCCAGCCCTGGAAGAGACATTAAAAGTCATCTAGCCTAGTGTCCTTCTAAAGCAAATCTCTTTGCCATATTCTAAACCAGGGCCGTCCAATCTTTTGGCTTCCCCGTGCCACATTGGAAGAAGAATGGTCTTGAGCAACACATAAAATACACTAACTACAGCTGATGAACTAAAAAAAATTACTAAAAATCTTACGTTTTAAGAAAGTTTATGACTTGTGCTGAGCCACATTCAAAGCCGTCGTAGGCCTCACGCAACCGCGGTCTGTGGGTTGGACCAACGTATACCTAAAGTCTTCTTGTGATATAACATTTCACGTATGTAGTCTTCTTGTGATATAACATTTCACGTATGTTTATTGCGGCACTATTGACAATAGCAAAGACTTGGAATCAACCCAAATGTCCATCAGTGACAGACTGGATTAAGAAAATGTGGCACATATACACCATGGAATACTATGCAGCCATAAAAAAGGATGAGTTTGTGTCCTTTGTAGGGACATGGATGCAGCTGGAAACCATCATTCTTAGCAAACTATCACAAGAACAGAAAACCAAACACCGCATGTTCTCACTCATAGGTGGGAACTGAACAATGAGATCACTTGGACTCGGGAAGGGGAACATCACACACTGGGGCCTATCATGGGGAGGGGGGAGGGGGGAGGGGGGAGGGATTGCATTGGGAGTTATACCTGATGTAAATGATGAGTTGATGGGTGCTGACGAGTTGATGGGTGCAGCACAGCAACATGGCACAAGTATACATATGTAACAAACCTGCACGTTATGCACATGTACCCTAGAACTTAAAGTATAATAATAAAAAAAAAAAGAAAAGAAAATGTAGACAAAAATAGTATAAAATGCAAACCAAACTACAATGAGATATCACTTTCATCCAGTCTGAATGGCTAAAATCAAAAAAATTAAAAGATAACAAATGCTGGTGGGAATGTGGAGACAACTCAGTCCTTATATATGCTGGTGGGAATGTAAATTAGTACAGCCATTATGGAAAACTGTGGAAGTTCTTCAAAACAATTCATATGATCCAGCAATCCTACTACCGAGTATATATCCAAAGGAAATAAAATCAGTATGTTGAAGAGAAAAAAAAAAAAAATTTCACAATTTTTAAAGAGCTGTTGTTTGCATTGGGCATAAATCGGCTTTATCAAACTTTCATCCACATCTTTGATCTGACCTTCAGGGTTTGTGAAACAAAGAATATCCCTTTAACATTACAACACTTCGGCCGGGTGCGGTGGCTCAAGCCTGTAATCCCAGCACTTTGGGAGGCTGAGACGGGCAGATCAAGAGGTCAGGAGATCGAGACCATCATGGCTAACACAGTGAAACCCCGTCTCTACTAAAAAATACAAAAAAATAGCAGGGCGAGGTGGCGGGCACCTGTAGTCCCAGCTACTCCGGAGGCTGAGGCAGGAGAATGGCGCAAACCCGGGAGGCGGAGCTTGCAGTGAGCTGAGATCCGGCGGCCACTGCACTCCAGCCTGGGCAACAGCGCGAGACTCCCTCTCAAAAAAAAAAAAAAAAAAAAAAACCAACAACATTACAACACTTCAAATGTCCAAAATAGTAACCATAGCTCCTATACTATACTGTAGGCTAATCAGGCCTAAATTTTGTTTGTTTGTTTTTTTAAGACGGAGTTTTGTTTTTTTAAGACCATTTTCCTGTCTCAGCCTCCCAAGTAGCTGGCACTACAGGTGCCTGCCACCACGCCCAGCTAATTTTTTGTATTTTTAGTAGAGACGGGGTTCACCATGTTAGCCAGGATGGTCTCAATCTTCTGACCTAGTGATTTGCCCACCTTGGCCTCCCACAGTGCTGAGATTACAGGCATGAGGTACCGCACCCAGCTGGCCTGATTTTTTTTAACTATTTTTCATGCAATGTGGTTTGGATTAAATACAGTCGATTGCAAAATAATAGTCACAAATTCTTTCCATCCCTGAATGCACATGCATCTTGTCCCAAGAAGTGGGGGATACATGTGCTCTAGAACTTTGAATCTGGGTTGGTCTTGTGGCCTGCTTTGAGTGTCACAGCAGAAATAATGTTAGAGGAATTTCAACCAGAAATCCTGAGAAGACTTACACTTCCACTCTCGCTTTCTTGGAACCTGAGACATCTTGTGAAGAAGCCTGAACTAGCCTCCTTGTGGAGAGATCAGTTCTGCTGTCAGCCATCAGCAACCTTCAGCCACTTATAGGAGCCATTCAGCCCCAGTATAACAACCAGATGCTACAGTTGCATGAATGACCCCAGATGAGACTAGCAGAAGAGCCACTCAGCTGAGCCAAGCTCAAATTGCTGACCACCAGAAACATGAACAGATAAAATGATTGTTGTTCGAAGCCAGAGTTTTGGTGTGCTTTGTTACCCACCAATAAATAACAAATACAATGAACTGCCCTTTCCCCTTACCCAATCCCTTAGAGTTTCTTTCCCTATGAAATTATGGAATCTAACACAGAATACAATACTCTCATTTGAGGTCTGACTAAAACAAAATAGATGAAAATTCGTCTTTTTTACATAATTTATTTCCATTGTAAAAGTTTTAAACTTGCTCTAAATTTCAGGTATCACACTCTTAGATATATAATACAACTCCTCTTTCTATATAAAAAGAGCATAGGCTGGTTGCGGTGACTCACACCTGTAATCCCAGCACTTTGGGAGGCCAAGGAAGGTGGACTACCTGAGGTCAGGAGTTCAAGACCAGCCTGGCCAACATGGAGAAATCCTCTCTCTACTAAAAATACAAAAATCAGCTGGGTGAGGTGGTGAGCACCTGTAATTCCAGCTACTTGGCACCTGTAATCCCGGCTACTCAGGAGGCTGAGGCAGGAGAATCACTTGAACCCAAGAGGCAGAGGCTGCAGTGGGCCAAGATAATGCCATTGTACTCCAGCCTGGGTGACAAGAGAGAAACTCTGTCTCAAAAAAAAAAAAAAAAAAGCATAGATTAGAAAATATTCAAATAGTCTTGACACTTTATACGTTTCTTTAAAACAGGCATAATTTCTCAAAAATGTTCCCCTTATTGCTTTTTTTAATAATTTACTCCTTCTCTTGTCTCTTCCTGGAAACTATTTGTTGGATGTTGGCCTTTTAGGATCAATCTTGTACGTTTTTTTTTTTCCCCCTTTATTTTTCACTTATTTGTCTCTGTTACAATTTATGAGATTTTCTCTTTTTTGGTTTCCTACCCATGATTTATATTGTCATGTTTTTAATTTTAAGAGATTTATCTTAATTCTATTACTGTTTCTTTATAATAGTTTTCTGTTTCCATTTCAGGGATTCAATAAGTATTTTCTTCTCTCTGATAACATTAAATGTAAATTTCCTTCCATTTCTGTGTTGGGTCTGTTTCCTCCAGGTTTCTGTTTTGGGAGTTTGTTTACTGTTTTTAACTTTTTATTTGGTGTCTTTTTTCTTCATATTGGAGACTTTCTAACATTAATTGGTAATCCTTAGCTGATAAATCACATCTAATAATAAGAAGATAAAAAGCTGATAGAAACTGTGGGCAGGGGATAGGGGAGAGGAAGAGATTGAAGGAGGAGAAAGAAGTTTGGGAACTTAAAGTTGGATAATTGGGACCCTCATATGTCAATATATAGTGATTGTTCTCTATTCGATATTTTTTTCTGCAGGACCATGCATTGTCCAAGAGGAGACTCCTCTGGCTTTATGGGTGATGTTCTAGAAACAAGATAGAAAAAGAATGCCAGAGGATTTCATATTCACTGTGCTGATTGTGACTTGACTCTTTGCTTCTGTTCCATTCGTCTCTGCAGTTCCCCATTGGGCTGGCTGTCCCTGGGCCCTAAGCTTCTGTGGCTCAGTTTCTTCAGAGTAAGTTTCCAGTCTATTTACAGAGGTGTCAATGAGATTCGGGGGAATGCAAAAGAGTTTGGGATCTGGGTGGGCTAAGGATACAAGTACACATTTTACATGCAAACTTCAACCTGATTTTCCTACTTTTTTCCCCCATGCTTCATATCTTAACTTCCTTGTTAATTGGTACTTCGAGTTCTGAATCTCCCTGAAATTTTGCACTTCGAAGTTTGAATTGGCCCACTTCTCATTCATGCCCTCCTCTGCAGTACTTGATGCTAGCCTCCTCCACTAATCTGAGTCACCATCACTCCTCCTTTTCACCTTCCAAACTGTGCTGAGAATTCTGCTCCATTGATTTCTCTCCTGTTCTCTACAACTTAGTGGGCTTATACCTTTTAAAATTATTTTATTGACATTTCATAGGGTTTCTCAAGAGGCAGAGGTGAGAGATGAGACAAATCAGGATGAAGATAAAAGGTTTTAGAATATTTTTGTTTAAATTAAGAAATCATACAATGTGCTATTTAAACCCTATGTATTGCCAAATTCTTGGGTTTTCTCGCCTACAAAAAAATTATGCCAATGATAATACTAAAGATAACTTTACCAAAAAAAAAAAAAAAAAGAATCTCAGAGAGGATAAAGATAAGTTTTATTTTTAAAAGGTATGCCAATTCAGCAAGTCGATATACATAACTTAGAAAAATTTGAGCTCCAGACTTTGATGGTGATTTTATTTCAGGACTAAAATACTCTTGAGCTGAAATACCACAAGTTGTCATCATCTTGGTTCTTCATTCTGCAATCATCAGGCTTTAGATTAGGGTTGACAAATCATAACCCCTAGGCCAATCACGTATTTTCGTAAAGGAAGTTACATTGGAACACAGCCACTTCCATGTATTCACACACTGTCTATCGCTGCCTTGGTGTTACAAACAACAGTAATTACACCAGAATTGAGTAGTTACAAAAACATTTACTATCTGGCACTTTACAAATAAATTTTGTTGACCCCTGTTTTTGATGATTAAGCTGCAGGAATACAAGATTAGTGATGTTGTTTGGTAAATGAAATAAATAAATAAGTAAAGTGGAGTATAAGAACTGAAGAGTAGTGAATATTTTATCTTTCTGGATTATGCAAAAATAATTTTTAAAATTGTGTCTTACATGTAAAAGGTGAGTGCAAATGATGCCTCAAGTGCATATTATATTTGAAACATATTAAAGTCAGACTCAACTATAACAAAACTCTTTATATCAACATAAAGGATCAAGGCATCTGGTAGCCTGATTCAATTTTTCACTTTAATCATGATAGACATGGCACTGTACAAGGAATGGAGGACACCTGGGTTTCAGTGTAGCCTGTGCTGTTAACGTACTGCATGGCCTCGGGCAAGTCACTATCTTTATAGATTTAAGGTTTCTTGTCCATAAGGTCAGGCAATTAAATTGCATGATCTTGCATTAACTGTGATTCCATAATGTCTTTTTTTTTTTTTTTTTTTTTTTTTTTTTTTTTTTTTTTGAGACGGAGTCTTGCTCTGTCGCCCAGGCTGGAGTGCAGTGGCCGGATCTCAGCTCACTGCAAGCTCCGCCTCCCGGGTTCACGCCATTCTCCTGCCTCAGCCTCCCGAGTAGCTGGGACTACAGGCGCCCGCCACCTCACCCGGCTAGTTTTTTTTGTATTTTTTAGTAGAGACGGGGTTTCACCGTGTTAGCCAGGATGGTCTTGATCTCCTGACCTTGTGATCCGCCCGTCTCGGCCTCCCAAAGTGCTGGGATTACAGGCTTGAGCCACCGCGCCCGGCCTCCATAATGTCTTAAAAACAGTGCAGTTAACAGCTTCGTCCCCTGCACATGATGTTATTAGGCTGTTTTACTGGTTTTGATATTTTAAAGAAAAGTATCAAACACTAAAATGAGGAATAGTGAAGCTGTGGCTGTATTGATTCCTATGCTCCTATACTTTATTTGGATTGCCTTAGAAAAATCATTTATGCAATTCCATGCTCCAGTTTTCTTTTTACTAAAACAGCAATAACAGTGTTTGTATCTTTAGTGTATCAAGATATACTATTCTTTTTGGCAAAGCTATTTGAAAAAACTTGGAAGAAAAGGGGTACATAAATATTAAATTCTTGTTTTTAAATTAATTTTAGGTTATGATAATATTTCAAAAAATACTTAACCTTGCCCTTTAAAATATTGCACATAGAATGCAAATTAAATGCTAAATTTTACATAGTCCTTACTCATGTGTGAAAAAATTAGATATTCTGCATCGTAGACAACTCTTCTGAAATAATGTCACCATGTAATATCACTGTTAGCTTTCCCAGCTGAGAAATGCTGTTTTCATGAATAGTGATAAGAAAGGAATTTGAATGGAATTTTACATTCTCATGCCTTGTTACATAAAATTGTCACCCAGGACTATAAATTTTATCCCTTTTACACTGAATATAAACTATCAATTTCCAATGTATAGCATAGATTTTGATGCATTTCTTTCTATTTAATTTTCAAATGTTAAGTAAACAATGTTGGGTAAAGAGGACTCAGAATATGATTAGCAAGTAGTAGATACATTTAATCAAAACTATGGCCCCTTCCTGTTAATATATAATATTTAAAACCTTCCTCTTTGTGCACTATATAGAAATTGGGAAGTTTGCTTTACTAATCTAACTTACTGTAAAATTTTTCCAGAACAAAAATTTTTTAAGTTCTAGGCTTTTAAAAAACATACTGAAATTATTTTTTTAAAATATTCTTTCTTAGCATTTGATACTTTCACTAGCAATTATAATATTCAAAGGTTATGTTGATATTTAAGTAGAAAACATGATTTCATAATAAATGAGCTATGACTGTTTTATAGGAGATAGCAAATTAATGAAGAAGAAATATTTTAAATAAATGCCCTATTCAATCTTTGTAAAAACTCAATTTATTTGTATATAACATAATGAACAGGAAAATGTAGTGCTGCTGTTGAAGTTCTTGTCATTGCTTGCTGAATTGAAATTGATTATTTAATATTTATGAAGCCTCTATAAAATTCAATGGAAACCTACAAAGCCTGATCCTTCTCTGAGGGTGTGTAGTAACATAACCAACCTTTGTAAGGAGGTACTAATGAAAGATCTAGTAGAACAAAGACAAACATTTAACCAAAATGACATTCTAATAATATTTTTACTTTTTAGACTTGCTTACTTCCTATCACTGTTGTATCAAAACAGATTATTAATGTACATTGTTTTTATAGTTACAATTCAGGGCCATATCTCTGGTTTTGTTTCCATAATAATGGCTTATTTTACCCATATCTTTTCAGACTAAGTTTTGCACTTCATTTATGAGGACTTTTTGGGTTGTCTGTAGACTCTGTTTCAAGTTCTTGTGAAGCTCAATCTGTTTAACTTGTATAGTGGTTGTTTTGTTTTCCTCTTCTTTTTTGATGAATAGCTATATAGTATGTTGTTTCTTTGCTTTCCATCTGATTTTTGTACTTTGATGTTTTACACAGCATTTCTCCTCTGATCATTCTGGGCATTGCAGACATCAGGGAATTCTTGTCTTAACGAATAAACAAGCTCTGGGATAATAGAAATTCACTTCCTCCTTGTTAATAGAATTGTAACTGGTCAAGAGAATCCTGTAATTGACAAATCCAGCTCCGTATGACTCCTGAGATAATTTTCATCATGCATGATGCTATAAATTCATGGTAATATGATACAGAGCCCACTCTCAGCAACAAGACTCTAAACATGCTACTGACTTCAAGACAACAATGGAATCCTATGATGTTGATATGAGATCACCACCATCCTCATTGCGTCAGATAACTTCTTAGAACTTCGATGTAACTTTTAAAAATCAAACATCTCTTTACATGTCTAGCCCAAATGGCATGAAAGGGTATGACTCACACATGGAATAACAAAGGAGGCAGTGTAATTGAAGCAGAGTGATCAAGCAGAAAGTCGGAAGACATAAAGTCAGATATATAATGGGAGGGGTGCAGTTTATTTCTGGTAGGCAGCTTTTAAGTTGACTCTAATGTATCCCACCACCTGGTATTCATGTTTTTGTTTAACATTCACACTTTGAGTGTGGGCTGCACCTAGTGACTTGCTTCTAGTGAAGAAAGTACAGCAAAAATCATGAGATATCCCTTCCATGATTAGGTTACAAAAGGCCTCTAGTTTTGCTCATGTTCTCTTACTTCCTTGCTCACCCTCTGATGGAAGCCAGCTGCCGTGTTGTGGGCTGACCCAAGGATGAAGAGAGGCCCCCATCCAACAGAAATGAAACCTGCCAACATCCTCATCAGCAATACTGGAAAAGGATCTTCCACAAGTGGATTCTTCACAGGACACAACAGCCTCAACGGACACCTTGTGAGAGACCCTGAGTCAGAAAAACCAGCTAAGTTGCACCCAAGTTCTTGACCCACAGAAACTGTGATATATAAATGTTTGTTGTCTTAAGCTGTGACATTTTTAGGCAAGTTGTTAATGCAGTCATAGACGACTAATATATGCTACTGAAGATCTTATAGGTCATTTTGATAACTTTTCATCTCTCTGAATGCGACGGAAAACCACTGGAAGATTTTGGGAAGAGGAGTGATGACTTAGGTTTTAAAAGGATGACTGTTGCTGTTGCATCAAGGATGATTTTTGGGGAATAAAGGCAGAAGCATGAAGAAGAGTTTAGAGGTTGTTTTCCTAGTTCAAGTGAGTAATCATGAAGACCTGAACTCCAGTGGAAGCAGGGGAAGTGATGAGAAGTAGTCAGAGTCTGACACATTTGTAGAAAGAGCCAAAAGGGTTTGTTGATGGGATAGAGGTAAGCTGTAAGAAAGAAGGGAAAAGTCAAGAAGGTCTCCAAAGTATCTGACAAGGTTAATATTCTATATACAGAGATGGGGAAAGTTATAAGAGAAGTACATTTAAAGATGAAGGATATGAGAGCTCAGTTTGAGGTCTGCCCCATTAAAAAAAAACCTGTTAGACATGCAAATGAAGCTCCAAGTGATCAACTAGATGCGTGAATCAAATGATCAGGGGAGAGGTCCAAATTGCAAATATAAACTTAGGAATATGCAAAATACAGGTGTCATTTAAAGCTTTGAATCTGGATAAGACCTTCTAGAGCTACACATCAATAGAAAGGGAAGTAATTTAAGTGCCAAACTGAAAATCATCTCAAAATTTAGAGGTCAGGGAGCTGCAGAAAATTGATAACTACGATTCTGAGAGAGAGCAGATTATCAGGAAATAAGACCAGGGAAGTGCAGTGTCCCTAGAAGTCAAGATAAAAAACTGCTTAGGTAAGTTGTGTTTAAACACATCTGTTTTGTCAAATGCTGCTGACAGGTCCTGTACAATAAACACTGAGAATGGACCATAGGTTTTAGCAACGTGGAAGTCATTGGTGGCCTTGATAGCAGAATTCTGGTGGAGACATGAGGAGAACTGAAAAAAGCATAGGTAAAGTAGGTAACGGGAATTTTTTTTTTTTTTTTTTTTTTTTTTTTTTTTTTTTTTTTTTTTTTTTTTAGATGGAGTCTCACTATCTCCCAGGCAGAAATGCAGTGGCACAATCTCGGCTCACTGCAAGCTCCGCCTCCCGGGTTCACGCCATTCTCCTGCCTCAGCCGCCACAGTAGCTGGGACTACAGGCGCCCGCCACCACGCCTGGCTAATTTTTTGTATTTTTAGTAGAGACGGGGTTTCACCGTGTTAGCCAGGATGGTTTCCATCTCGTGACCTCGTGATCCACCCGCCTCAGCCTCCCAAAGTGTTGGGATTACAGGCGTGAGCCTCCACGCCCGGCAGGTAAAGGGAAATTTTTAAATGTAAGTACAGACAAATCTTTGATGGAGTATTGCTGTAAAGAGAGGAGAAGAAACAAGTGGTAGTTTGAGGAGTTAGTGAGGTCGAGAGAGACTTTTTTAAACTAGGAAAAATAACAGGAGGTTTGCATGCTGATAATTCATTTAAAGAATATAAATAGTTGCCAGAAGATGAAGTAAAAGTTGGAAGTAGGAAGTCATTTCATGAAAAAAAAAAAAAAGCACTAATTTCAAGGAAGAAACTAGTCTGTCATAATTATTTTTTAAGCTAAAAGAACAGATTTTTTGAATTCTACCCTAAGTGTTGAGTGGGAAAAAATGCAAACGGGAGCACAATCTGATGAGAAAGCAATAAATATCTTTATTACAAGGGGTTTTTTTCCCCTCTCTGTGTGTGTGTATGTGTGTGTGTGCACATATGTATGTGTATATATATGTACTTGTATTCTAATATGTTAATAAAATATTTGTGCTTTTTATTGTTGACAAACAAGTAAAATTATGATTCATGATTCAGGGTTTGTGTAACTGATATTATTTTTCATTTTGTATAATTCTTCCACAATTATGCAGCACCACATAGCATTTTTTCCCCATCTGTAGCAGTGGTTCTCAGATTGTAGTGTGAGTAATCACCACCTGGAGAACTGGTGAAAAAGTGAAGATTTTCTGCTGATAATATTCAGAAAATGATTTAGTAGGTTTGGAATAGTGCCAAGGAATTTGCATTTTTAATAAACATGTCCAGATGATTCTGATGATATAGTCCTGAATGAATGTGATGAGAAACTCGAATAGAGTTAGACCTACATAGGTCTTCGAGATTTTGATGAGCTGTTGGGCAGGCTTGCTATAATACTGGGGACTAGACAGGGAAGTGGACTATATGAAATTGAAGAAGTCTCCCAGGTTCTACGGGTTCAGGTTTAATCTTTCTGGATTAAAATATAGGCATATTTTATGTTTTAGTTATTTGTCCCTTTGATTTATTTTCTGTCTCCTATGAATACCAAGAAAAGGAATAATAGTTTAATCCTAACTGAGATTACAGAATTGTTTATTAGTCTTCATTTTGGAGTTTATACCTAAATGGGTAATGTCTTTACTAGTAGGAGTTTAAAGCAGTTTATTACACTCTAGCTATTTGCTCTTAAGAAGAGGAGTTGTGGTAGTGTTAAGCCATCAATTCTCAACTATTCAAACCAACTTTTATCCAATTTATAAATTGCTCATATTCTTTATAAGTGGTT
Source organism: Macaca nemestrina (assembly GCF_043159975.1). Lineage (NCBI taxonomy): Eukaryota > Metazoa > Chordata > Mammalia > Primates > Cercopithecidae > Macaca > Macaca nemestrina. The sequence goes on along the minus strand of NC_092128.1, from coordinate 84,767,263 downwards.
TTTCTTCTATCCTTTTCACTTTAGATTCTCTCCATTTTAACAGTCACCTACCAGATAGCAAACGGAGGAAGAAGGCAAAATGAAAACAGAATACCCATGATTAAACATTCAGAATCCTTCATGTTTTATGTGTCTTCTGCACAGCATCATAAGTACAGCAGCAAATAGTAGGCCTTGAAGAAATAAAGTAATAAAGTGGTAAGTGTTTGGTCATTAGTGTTATTATATTAGGGGGACCTACAATTACTATAAAGATCAGAAAATGAGCCATACTCAAGGATTGTGAGAAATAAACAAGTGTGAATTTGTTCATCTTTGCCAGGTGCAAAGGGACAGAAACACAAGGAATTTGTTAACATCTATTTGGGGCAAGGAACTGCGCAAGAATCTTAGAATAATAGATGCAGTGCTTGTCTTCAAAGAATTTGTAGTTTAGTCTAGAGAAGTGTATATGTATATATATAATTTAGTATAGAGAGGTATATACATCTGTATGTAGATAGCTATAATTTAGTGTAGAGAGTTTGCAGTTTAGAGAGTTTGTAGTTTAGTATAGAGATTTTGTAGTTTAGTGTAGAGAGGTAAATATATAATTTGCTCCATGCAAATACATATGCGAGTCTGTGAAAATCTAAGAAAGGAATACAGCTTAAACTAAAGGTGAAAGTTAGAAATGCTTCCTGGGGAACGTGGTGCCTGAGTTCTACATGAGAAGAGCTTTTCAGAAAATAAACATGTCGGAATAGAATTCAGACAGAAAGATATGACATGTAAAAGCATTGAGTTGAGTGCTGTGCATAAAGGATTGAAAGCAGCCTAGAAAGTTTGAAGAAATAACGGCCGGGCGCGGTGGCTCAAGCCTGTAATCCCAGCACTTTGGGAGGCCGAGACGGGCGGATCACGAGGTCAGGAGATCGAGAGACCATCCCGGCTAACACGGTGAAACCCCGTCTCTACTAAAAAATACAAAAAAACTAGCCGGGCGAGGTGGCCGGCGCCTGTAGTCCCAGCTACTCGGGAGGCTGAGGCAGGAGAATGGCGTGAACCCGGGAGGCGGAGCTTGCAGTGAGCTGAGATCCGGCCACTGCACTCCAGCCTGGGTGACAGAGCAAGACTCCGTCTCAAAAAAATAAAAAAGAAAGTTTGAAGAAATAGATGAGGAAAGACAGGAACAGATCAAAGATGGGTCTTTCATGCCAACCCATGTAGTTTAACGTTTATCCTGAAAGCCTCAAAAGGTCAATCAAGTTGATAACTTTAGACCAGACTTAGTTGCCTGTGTATGTACTTGGTTAAAACAGTGTAGTGTTTACAGAGGAAACTTCAGTTGACATTTAAAAATCAGAAAAATTCATACAAAATCCAATTCTCCAGACTGAAAGTGAGAAAACTGATGTACAAAGTACTCAGAATTTCACAACTGGCTGAGAGGCAAAGTTAGAATTTCAATCCAGACATACTGGCTGTGGGGTTCTTGTACATGATCATCACCTCATGATCAAGATAATCTAAGATTTAAAATGCCTGGCATAGAATGTCCAAGTGACTGCCCATGCCATATCAAAGAGAAGTTAATGCCTGTGACGTGACAAACAGCAGAAACATTTCTACTTACCCTTTTGTTCTGTGGTCTATGACTAAAGAAAGTTACATTTGGAAGAGACTGGAGAGGATATGGTATACTGAAGTTTTTCAAAACATTCCCTCTCTTCTCCCTGTACAAAGGTGTTGCCTAACTTTCATGGCAAAATAGATGTTATATAGTTAGTTGAATCTCCTAAGATCCTCCAAGCCAAATGACCCCACTTGTTCTGTGTTCTCCTGAGATACAAAATGGTCTTTATAACTCAGTGAATGAGTCCTGGTACCAATAACTTGGGAATTTACTCTCACAAGACTGTTGTGGGTAGAAAACTCATCAGAATGGCATTGTAAATTTATATTGCATTGAAAGATATTTATTTTCCTAATTTTTCATCTGTTCCATTTTACAGGTGGAGGAAAAAATGAATATTTTTGTTCCCTTTTAATATTAAAAGCAGAGCATATTTACATTCGAAAATAAGAACATTCATATACAAGCAGAATGAAAAAAAGGAAAGTGTTCTCAAAAACAAGTGCTCACACAATCAAGAGATAACTAGTATTAAAATTTCTATGTATTTCCTTCAAGGTGTGTGTCTTTGTAAACATTTTAAAATTATATTACACGCACAAGAAAATTTTGGTACATTAAATAAACAGGATTGAATAAACATTCCAGTCCTCATACTAAATGGTTACGTAATGTTTCATTGCATAATATTTACCATAATTTATCAAAAAAATTCTCATCTATTAGCCATTTAGTCAGTTCTAATTTTCCCTATTAAAAATATGCTAAATTTTTATACATGAATATTTTCACATTTGTTCAATGTTTTTCTTACTATAGATGCTTAGGAATTAAATTATTAGTTTCTCATGTGTGTTTTAAAATTTTTATTACACTTTGCCAAATTCTTGTTCAAATTTTTCAACCAACAATATTAGCTATTTAATCCTTTTCAAATCTTTAATCTTTAATCCTTTTCAAATCGAATGGCAATAAAGTAGCATGAGATTAGGAACTCTTAATACATGGTTCCTAAATGATTTGCCAATTATCCCAATACCAAATATTTAATTATATTATCTATTAGTCAAGAGCTACCTTATTATATTTTGAGTTATTACATATGTTAGATTTCATTTCTAGATTTTCTCTTTCGTGCCAATTATCTGCTTGTTAAAACTTGTGCCTATACCACATTGCATTCACTAATAATGATAAAAAGTACCCTTTAAATTGTACCTCAAATACTCATCTTAAGACAAAATTTGAGGACTCTTTAGAATTTGTTCATTTTTATAAGAAAAATCTAATTGGGATATTGAGTGAAATTATACTAAATTTTTAGTACACTTTGAAAAAATCAACATATTTGCAATTGAGTATTTTCATGTTGCGTCTCATTTATGCAATAAAAAAGATACTAATAGTCTGTTGTTTTTCCATATAAGTTCTGTCCATTTTTATACTGGATATGTTGTTATTAAGAATAGAATCTTTTTATTTTCTAGCTATTTTTGGCTATTTGTAAGGATGTTATTGACATAAATATATTCATTTTTATTCACTTTTTATATTTATACATTAATTTTATGCTGTTTCAGTTGGTTTTCTTTGGTTTCCCAACAAATAATTTTATTTTAAGTATATAATAACATTGCAATTCTGTTCTCAGTCTTCCATGTCTATAAAAAGCTGCCAGGCTCTCTCCACATTATCAGGCAATCAAAAAGTATGTTTCCAAGTGTAAATCAGAGGACGTATGTGGAATGGGACTTGAAGGGTTATCCAGCACACCTTCTGTCCAGCACCTGTGATGCATGATTCATTAAAAGCAATTTTTAAAAATCTGCAACTTCTGCATATGGTATTTTTTTCAATTTAATTTAATTTAATTCTTAAATTAAATTGTTTTTTAATCTAGTTTTTTATATTTTTTATAATATACTAAACTTTCTGTCTCTGGTATCGAGTAGGCTTTTTATTTTCCTGTCGTTTTGGGGTGGTTAATAAGTTCCTTAAAGACATAAGAAGATACCCAGCAACTGGATACAAATGGAAAGTAAAGCAGAGAAATCAGTGTCCACTGGTGTCCTGCACATAGTTTAGCACAGTGTCTGGTAAACAGCTGATTCTGAATAAATTTTCAACAAAAGTGATTTCCAAAAGGTCTAGACAAATAATAAAATCTTGATACATTGACTTTTATTACTAAGTTTGAAATTAAAAGGAGATTATTTCTAACACTATCATCTTCACTTCTGGGGACGAAGGCAAAATATCACCACATGATAAAACACCACGGATAAAAAAGCACATTTAAACGCTGTATCAATTCAAATGGACACATACTACCACCACCACCTTTTCCTCAGTCACTATCTTCAAGAGCAAATAAAATCAAAATGAAGAGCTGTTGGGTTTTAAACTGGAAAATTACAGCTGATGACAAATATTAATTGCTACCCCAACTCATGGAAAATTTTCTTGTATTTTTTTCTTCTTAAGTTTTAGGAGGAAAATTTATATTAATGATTTCTTTTTTAAGCCTGTTTCTCAAAGTGGAGAGAATTAACATCTGTGGTGGGTTGATTGGACTTTGAATATGACTCATAACATATTTTACCTCATTTTTTTCTCTTGAAGAAACATAAGCTACTATGTTTCCATTACCGTAGGAAATGTAGATAAATGAGTGGCCTTTCAGTCTAAAAAGACACAGTAGTTTGGGCCAAGAGATAGTTAAGAAGAATAAAATTAAATCTGACTTTTATCGTGTTTTATTGTGGGCCATTCCTTTAGACAATTAATTCTTAGGCTTCAAGACCATGAATTTATTTTGAGATGTCAGTTTTAAGACAGGGAGGAAAAAAAATGTTCAAGGCAATGATAATGTCCCACTTTAAAGTTCTTGTGTTTTTGCTTAAATGGTTATAATAACACATGCTGTAGAAATTTTCTATATTTATTTTGGAATTACTGCTATGTGCATATGTATTATTCTTGGTAGGATGGGCATCTTCATATCTAGGGCATCCCACTATGATGACTGATTATGTTCCAGCTGGTCTTTCTCTACTTAGGAATGAAATTTTTTACTGGAGTAAATTTAATCAGGCAATCTTGTTAAATGTGGCACTGGTCCCAATCAGTTGAAACTTTTGGAAAAAAAAGAATGTACAAGAGAAAAGACAAAAGCTGCACTCTTTAATATCATGAACTTCTCCATTGTGCGTTCTGAGGCTGGACAGTCTTTTGTTCATATCCTGAATTCATCACTTAATAGCTCTGTGACTTGCAAAGTGCTGTTGAACCCCTCCTAGTTTTGATTTTCAGTAAGTTGGAAAATAATATTAATAGTCACTTCTTAGGCTTACTATGGAGGATGAAATGTGGTAATGTATATATGCACTTAGCCAAGTGTTGGGTACACAGGAAGTGGGTGATAAACATTTCCTTTTATTATTAATATTATGTTCTCCAACCAGCATCAAAGAGTGATTTGCAGACCACCTGCTTCCTTATAACTTGAGGTACTTATTAAAATACAGATTCATGGGTCTGTCACAACACCTACTATTTCAAGAATTCTAGAGTTGAAGTCCAGAAATCTGCATTTTTCATAAGAACCCGGGTAATTCTTATGCATATTAAAATTTCAAGATAATTACCAAAATAATTTCATTTTTAAATACTGTTTTCTTATAATCTAGCAGCACTATAAAGCCTCTTTTAATAACTGTATCATGTTATCTTATCAGCAGGCTTTCTTCTTCCTGGAAGAAAATAAATGCACATTGCTGGGTTTTCTGTTTGAAATGCCCAACCCCACTGCCATCTGAGCTCAGGCCCATGTAAAACTGCTTCCATTCTGAGGCCATCTTCTCTGGAGTCTTACTCATCTCTTTTTTCCCTGCACATTACGAGTTGGATTTTTCTAAAGCACTCATTAGACACTTTTAGTAATCATTCTCTACATGATAAATTCTGAGCTCCTGAACATAGAAATCAAAATCCTCAAAGCATAGAGCCCTGGCCTCTCTGTTCAGCCATATTTCCATCCTGTCCATGACATAGTATACTCCACTGAAACAAACAAAAAAATTATCATTTTAAATAACGTCTTCTGTCCTGCTTGCAAGCCTTTCCTTCTATCAGCAAATGACATTAAATGTCTTCCTGTTGAAATCATATACACCAAGATCCAGCTCAAATACCATCTCCTCCCAAGAGCTTTTTCTAATCTCTCCAGATGGAGAGTACCCTCTTAAAACCCTTAGTTTGGAGCGCTTTTACAACCCTAAGATTTTTCTTTGTATTACTATACCCCCATTCGGTTTTTAATTTCATACAGGTGAAGAAGACATTGCCTCTTCATCCTATGATCGCTCATAGTGCTTGACATAATTCTGAACTCGATAGTTGTTCTAAAGTAACCACTGAATGAATAAATGATAGTAACATGTAACTTGCAATAATGATTCTCTAGAGATACTCGACTTATGAAATATTTATCTTTGGGTACTTTTAATTATTTTTGGAATGAAAAGACATTCTTACTTTATTGAAAGTGTATGGACCTTAGAATTCACCCCATCTAAACATTCTCACTATAGTTAATAAATCTGAGAACCACAATGTCTTGCTTAAATCATACTGGTAAGAATGACACTGGGACCGGAAGTACTTTGAACTAATGATTTATATATTTATATTACCCAAATTATTTATATATTTATTTCATCATGAATTGGCATTTTTTTTTATTTTTGTAGAAGCTTATTCTATTGCTACAACAACACTGTATAATTAACAATCACAAAGATCCAGTAGCAAATAGAAGCATGTATCCTCATACTTAGGAGACTGTGGTTGATTGTGGTTCAGCTGAACTACACTGTATTCTGCTTCAGGTTGCAGTTCAGTGGGCTTAGCTACAGACGGATAATGGGCTTAATGTTTTATTCCTGTGTGTGCTTTCTAAGGGGCCAAGTTAAAGAGGCAGCAACTACCTGGGGGGTTTACCTTTTTTCTTGGCATGTCACTAGACACCATCATTTATGCCCACGTTCCATTGGCCAAAAGAAGTATTTGGTCAAGCCCAACACCACCACTTCTAGTGGAGAAAACTCCAAAGCCACATAGCAAAGTGCATGGAGGCATGTGAAAGATGTGATGAGCACAGTGACCAACCTACCACCTGTCTCTATAATTACTTTATATTATGCATACGTTTATATTTAATATCTAAAAAATGGATTGCATGTATTTCTAAAGATAAAATTTCTAAAGATAAAATTGTAAAGATTTCTAAAGATAAAATTGTAGTTACTCTTCGTAACATTTTGCAACTTGTAGGAAATTAAGTGAAAATTAGCCATATAGAAATATATTTTCTATGTAACCATTATGAAACTGAAAAATATATAGTTCATTTTGACTTTGATCTTGACAAAATGTTCATATGTATGGCTATACTATTTATTATTCATAATTCTGTTACTGTGAAAGATTACAGTGACTCTATTCAGGCTAGCAATTTAAATGAGTAAAACTCTAAAAATATTGAGAGGCCGAGGTGGGCGGTTCACGAGGGCAGGAGATCGAGATCATCCTGGCTAACACAGTGAAAGCCTGTCTCAACTAAAAATACAAAAAATTAGCCAGGTGTGGTGGCACATGCCTGTAGTCCCAGCTACTCAGGAGGCTGAGGCAGGAGAATTGCTTGAACCAGGGAGGTAGAGGCTGGAGTGAGCCAAGATCATGCCACTGCATTTCAGCCTGGCGACAGAGCAAAACTCCGTCTCAAAACAAAACAAAAACAAACAAAAAAAGAAACAAAAAACATATATATGTGTATATATATGTTTATGGGCATTTATATATATATATACACACATATATATAATATATATGGATTTGGTTTCTAATTCCTGTTTGCCCAAACAGAAGAATGAAAAGATATAATTTTTAGTCTCCATTGATAAAATTTGTGAGAAAATTCCTTAAGATCTGAATTTTTAGCAATTACCTTGGTTGACTCTGACACATGTTGCTCAAGATCAGATTCAGTAAACCGTTCTTTAAAGAAAACTTCATGGATAATGCACATAAATAAATACACTGCAGAATATTTTACACGTGTATATTGACTTTCTGGTTGGTCTGATGATTATGGATTATCAGAACTTATTAACATTAGTGTCACTAAAGTTGGTATACAACCCCCACAGCTAGATTTTACCGACTTAAAAATAAAATAAAATAAAAATTATTTGACTTTCCATGTGAAAATGACACCACTTTACAAACTAAACAACATTTAATAATTTTACCAAATCTTTGACTCCCTGCATAATTGCCTACAATCTAAGCAACATGTTATATATAAATACTTTGCTAGGCCATCTTATTTATATATAATTTTATTTCATAAAGTTTACTACTTTGCCATGAAACTTAATAAAATCCATAACTGCATATTTGGCTATATTTTTGTTAATAATGCGATGATGGTCAAACCCTGAATTTCCTCTCAAGCCTCTTTTATATAAGATAGGACAGTATTAGAAAGTGCTAAGTGATTTGAGAATTTAGAGCTTAATAACTATTTTTTTTTAATTAACATGCAACTAGTAACTGCTGTATAATGGTCATACTTAAAACCTAGAAGCTGAAAATGAAAGTAAAATAACAGTTTAAAGTAAGTCAGGCATTGCGACTCAGCCTATAATCCTAGCACTTTAGGAGGCTAAGGTGGGTAGATCACTTAAGGTCAGGAGTTTAAGAACAGCCTGACCAACATGGTGAAACCCCGTCTCTACTGAAAAAAACAAAAATTAGCTGGACCTTGTGGTGCACACCTGTAATCCCAGCTACTTAGGAGGCTAAGGCATGAGAATCACTTGAAACCAGGAGGCAGAGGTTGCACTAAGCTGAGATCACACCACTACACTCCAGCCTGGGCGAGAGAGTGAGACTCTGTCTAAAATAAATAAATAAATAAATAAATAAATAAATAAATAATTTTTTGCCATATTATTATGGCAAAATTTAAAAATTAAATACTGAATCCTCTGTGTTATTTTAAATCCCTTGAGATTGACTATCAAAAATCCTTAGCTGACTTTCATAATAAATGCTATAGTTTGGATATGGTTGGTTTGTCCTCATCAAATCTCATGTTGAAATTTGATTCCCAAAGTTGGAGATGGGGCCTAATGGGAGGTGTTTAGGCCACGAGGGTGGATCCCTAATGAATAAGTTAATATCCTGAGGGGCTGGAGGGAGAAGTGAATGAGTTCTCACTGTTCTAGGTTGTTAACAAAAAAAGCCTAGCATCTTCCTCTCCTTTCCCTTGCTTTCTCTCTCCCCATGTACTCTCTGCACACAGCTCCCTTTTGCTTTCCATTGTGAATGAAAGCAGCTGAGGCCCTCTCCAGATGCAGGCATCCAATCTTGAATTTTCTGACCCTCAGAACTGTGAGTCAAATAAACCTTTTTTCTTTATAAGTTATTCAGCCTCAGGATTCTTTTAGAGCAACACAAGATGCCTACAACAATAAATTTCATGTCCAAGTGAACAATTCTGACTTTGTTTTTCTTTAGCCACATACATTTTGATAACAGCAGGTTCTCTCTCTTTCCAAGAATTCTGAAGAAGGTGACACATTGAGTGTGTTATTCATCCCAAGTCACCATAGGTAAGAATGGGTAAAGGGAGTCCCATAGGAAAATGGACCCCCATTCTCAAACTTTCATCATCAAAGAAAATATACCTAAAATTATTTATTATTGTCTGAACATTTCAATTATTTTGCAGTGTCTATAAGGTGGGGTGGAGAGGCAAGAGGAGAATTCCAATTTGAAACAATTTGTGATGAAAATAAGTTGTTTATTTTTATATGATTACCCAATGTTTTATTAATTGATTTAACTAGGGTTCAGGTCAAGGCAAGAGCTATGTGCAAATTACTCTGAAACTATTGCTAACTTTGGCAGAGTTGGTGCTTTAAAAATTATTCAGCTTTCATTAGGATCATTTATTCCTATTCACAAGAAAAAGCCTTTGAATTTTTCTAATACAAAAAATGCTGTGCTGGTAATTAATACTAACTTCACCAGGCGACAAAGTATTTAATGGTAAGAGGTCCCACTCTGGTCCTTAATTTTATTTCCTGTAAAATAAAGAATTAGTGCAACATCATCTCTAGTGCTTCCTCTAATCTTAAGATATTGCAGTAATAGAGACTTCTGTTTAGTTATTTTTTAATATAAATCCATAATTCTAGGCTGTCCCAGGTGTCAAGCATGTGACAGGATAGTTTGTTGAGATACTATTTTGTGTTTTGTTTTCACTGTTACATGAGGATTAGAAAAAATCAGATCTATTTGTATTTTTATATCGTATTCACCTCCTTCCTCATTACAAAAAGTAGGCAGAATTTGTGTTCCTTTTGTTACCCGAAGGTAAACTCTTTTTCCAGCTTTTGTTTTCAAAAGGCTTAGCTTATTGAGGGGTGATGCTGGAGGTTGGAGAGGGAAGCAAAGAATTGGGGGAAGGTGCAGGGTACCACAAACATAAAAGAAGAGAAAGAACGTTGTCTTGACTAGGAAAGGGATGGAGACCTGCTGGGCCCATGATTAACAGGGATCCATGCCCCGGTGCCTGCTGAAGCCCCTCGGGTATGGAAGAATTGGGGAAGGTTGGCTGAGGCATGAGATGTCCAGGGACGTTCCTGAAGGACTTAGCAAAGTTCTCTATGGCTGTCATTATCTACCTTCAAGAAGTGGGTTTGGCATAAAGTAAAATGAAATCATGTCCTTTGCAGCAACATGGATGCATCTGGAGGCCATTATCCTAAGTGAACTAACTCAAAAGCAGAAAATGAAATATTTCATATTCTCACTTGTAAACAGGAGTTAAACAATGGATATGTATATGGGCATAAAGAAGAAGATAATAGACCCTGGGGATTCCAAAAGGTGAGAGGATGGGAGGAGGGTGAAGGTTGAAACATAACCTATTGGGTACAATGTTCAATACTTGGGTGACAGGTATACTAGAATCCCAACCCCCACCATTATGCAATACACCTGTGTAACAAACAAATACATGTCCTTCCTGAATCAAAACTAATTTTTTTTAAAAAAAGAAGTGGGTTTGGATAATGAGCATGTCATCATAGTCATGCTTGACTGAGCCACTGAGATCTTCCCTCATTTTTCAGTCATCCAGCAAAATCCTAAATTCCCCAGTGGCTCTAGAGAGGTGGATGGATGTTGCTAGAATAACTAAGGTTGGCTCCCTTAACAGCAAAAAAAGATAAGCTTTGGAATTAGATTCGATTTGATTTAATGACATAAAGATAATATGACATTTCTTGCTTGTGAGTTTAGGAACTAAAAATTATAATGACTGTAAGTATTGAGCAATAAAAATGTCCTTAGCAAATGAATTATAAACATAAGTCTGAATAATGAGATTAAAATTATTTTCCTCTGCTGTACACATCAAAAAGCAAAGTTCAAACCATATATATTGAATAAACATATATGTTACAATATAATGAAAATACTGTTACAGTTTGTTAGGATAGATTATTGTAGGTAAAGATCCTCTAGGATTTTTCAGTGCATAGAAAAATTTAAAGCTCTTGAATTTATTTTTATAAACCCAAGTGATGAAACCTAAAATTAAAAAAATGCAGCATTCTTTAGCACTTATCTGTATATATCACCAAACATTTAGGAGGTTTGACTCTGTAAAGCTTAGTTATTTTAAAAGAGAACCCAGTGAACTTGTCACCGTTCACGTACTGTCAAGTATACTGACTCTCGTCCCAATTCTGATCTTAACACGGTGGATTTGGTTAAATCAGTTAACTCTTCTGATTCTCAGTGGTATCATCTGTAAATTAAAAAGATTGTAATAGGCGATTCTACAGCTTCAACCAAATTCAAATTTATTTTATAATCGTAATTCTTCCAAACATTTTATTTTCCTGATCTTTTTTTTTTTTTTTTTTTTTTGAGACGGAGTCTCGCTCTGTCGCCCAGGCTGGAGTGCAGTGGCGCGATCTTGGCTCACTGCAAGCTCCGCCTCCCGGCTTCACGCCATTCTCCTGCCTCAGCCTCTCGAGTAGCTGGGACTACAGGTGCCCGCCACCACGCCTGGCTAGTTTTTTGTATTTTTTAATAAAGAAGGGGTTTCACCGTGTTAGCCAGGATGATCTCGATCTCCTGACCTCGTGATCCGCCCGTCTCGGCCTCCCAAAGTGCTGGGATTACAGGCTTGAGCCGCCGCGCCCAGCCTATTTTCCTGATCTTTAGTCAAATATTCCAAACCTTGCCATCTTCACTATCATTTATCTAAAAGAAATACTGCCAGTTAAAGTAGTCACTAACATGATTCTGTCATCAACTATCATTTTCAGAATTCCCTTTTCTTATCGTCTTAAGAGTCCATTTGAGTAACACATCAAAGTCTCAATGCTACTAGTTAAACTCACATCACTGTTGAATGAAGGCAGCATTACCCACCTTGTTTTGTTCACAAGAAGCCCTCCAAATAGTTTAAGTTGTTTCAGTGAAAACCCACCCTCAAAGACTCTCTTATATTAAAATCATTTACCAAGAGTATGTTGCCAGACTTGACACCAGCTACAAAGGATGAGATCTGAAAATGTTTTAGGCAATAGCAGCATCTTCGAAATCAGCATCATCCTTTAGTGTATATATTGTATTCAATTCACTAAAAACAAGGAATGTGCATTAGTCTCATTTATGATTTTCTTTAAAAAATGCCTTTTTCTAGACACATCTATTAGGCAAGTGCCAACTGCGGAGCAAAGATCCAGAATCTCAGAGAACCAGCATTCTTTTAAATCTAAAGTTGTTAAATATTTGCTGGAAATCGGTCTAATCGCTGTAAAAATCACAATTTGTATACATATTTTTGAACGTTAGCTCTTATCAATGAGAATTATTTGTAATACTTTATTGAGACTAAAATGAAGGCATTCATTTGAACTCCAAATATTTGGATTTGCCCACATGCTTTTAGGACTGGAAAGCAGAAAAAAGTAGTAATTCCGTTTTATAGTTCAGAAAACTACAGCATGGACATCACTGATTTCTGAAAAATTATGGAGTAGGCACTATCAAGTCTAGAATACAAATAATCTTATGCTATTTGTCTTTCATTTTGATAATAATAGATATTACGATTAACGTCAGATAGATTCATTCTCTCGGTAAACCTTTCTGGTTATACTTTGTACTTACTGAAGTGCAAGAATATTTAGTCAATAAAGTAAGTTTTCTCACATTCTCTAAAGAAACTATAACAGAAACAACTAATACAAAATAGAGAATACTGTAGGGACAGAAAAGTGTAATACTTCTCCTCACCCATCGTAAGTGTCAATGGCCAACAGTCCAATAACAAAAGACAGGTTAACAAGAGAAAAACATAATAAATGTGTTTAAATTACATGGGAAACCTCAGAAATGAAGACCCGAAGATTGGGGAAAACTGTCTTTCGATGCTTAGATTTGATGAAGAATGGACAGTCAGGTAGAAATGTGATTGGACAAAACAGTATGCTCTTATGATAACAGACTGAGGGAGAAACCCAACAAAGCCTGTCTGTTCATATTCTTCTTGGTGCTTCAGTGTAGCATTTCTCCTTCCCAGATATGGGGCAGGACCCCTCTGGAGTAGAGATCATCAGGGAGAAGGGAGAGGGAAGAGAATGACCTTTCCAGGTTTTATGGCTTACTTTGGGGAAGAAGGGTTCTAGTTCTTTGACCTGCCTTGGGGAAGTTGATCTGCTTTCAATAACTTGCTTCAGTAGAGAAAGTGGGGTGGGAGACAGGAGGATTGGAGAAGGTCAGACAGATCTTGCTTCTGAGGCTTTTTCAATGTCCTTCAGTTCAAAGTACTTATCACCCCAAGCCACCACACTTTGGGGTATTGTGTTCTGAACCCCAATAATACCATGGGTGATGCAGCCTGTCTTATTGAAGTGTCTGTGAAAGTTTTTTTTGTTTTTGTTTTTGTTAGTTTGTTTCTTTGTTTTTGAGACAGAGTCTCACTCTGTCGCCAGGCTGCAGTCCAGTGGCATGACCTCAGGTCACTGAAACTTCCGCCTCCCTGGTTCAAATGACTGCAGCCTCTGCCTCCCAGGTTCAAGCGATCCTCCTGCCTCAGCCTCCCGAGTAGCTGGGACTACAGGAGTGCACCAGCATGCCCAGCTAATTTTTTTGTATTTTTAGTAGAGATGGGGTTTCACCATGTTGGCCAGGATGGTCTCGATCTCTTGACCTCATGATCTGCCTGTCTCAGCCTCCCAAGGTACTGGGATTACAGGTGTGAGCCACTGTGTCCAGCCAGTTTTACATCTAAACAACAAAGAAATCATATAGTTGCTTTCCTTGACCTACAGAAAATAAGCTAAGCAGTCAAACTGCAGAAAGTTTTTATAAATAGACAAATATGTAAAAATATGTTTATTCTCCCCTCCCCGTGTTATTTTTGAAACATGTATTTACCTTTATAGGTTTATATATATATATATACACAAAGATTTACCCTAAAGTACCTATGTTTTTAATTCTTGGTTTAAAATTCTCAACTCTTTCCTTTATAGACACAAAAATTAAGCCTATATATATGACTTCAATCAGGAAGTAAATCTTTTGGAATAATATATAAACCTCCTCCTGACAATATTAGCAGCCACTTCTTAAATTCTATGTATTGTATTGATTTTACTAAACAGAAAATACAAATTTCCCTTCTTTGTAATTCTTCCATCAAAGATATACCACTTCATTGATTAGAGACTTTTGTTGAACACAAACCAGCCATTAGGATGAGATAATGAGTACCAAATATATGTATATATCCCACTCTTTTTTATTCTTAAAAGTGTGAGAGAAGAGACTGGGAGCGACTGATGCCTCTAAGCAGTTTTGTCTTTAGATTCAGCCAAGAAAAATTCATTGCTTTATAAAAACAAAAACTGTGTGTGTGTGTGTGTGTGTGTGTGTGTGTGTTTTCTGTCACATAAAAAAGTTTTCTTGAGAGTTTGGTACCCTGTTAAGTAAGTGGGAATTACAAAAAACAGAAATGTAGAAGAGGATGTCCTCAGGCCAGAAGACCAGGGTAGAGAGCCCAGGAGTCCATGTTGGAGAGGACACCATTGAAATCACAGGTGGAGTGGGGAGTTTGCTTAAACTGGCAACACCCAATCACCCCAGGAGAGGTATCTTTACAGACTTGGTTGCTCAGATAACCATTTCCTTCTCTCTTCTTGGTTGGTCTAGTTTTGATAGATGCTTAGAACTGCCCAAAACTCTTGAGAGGCAGAAGTAAGATACAGGAGATGAAAACCTGCCTGCCTGGCTCCTTGAAGTGCTGGAATGGGACAATCCCCATCCTAGGCTGAGGCAGATTCAATCCCCACCTGGAACCAACTTCCATCCTGCTCTGCCCAGCCATAGCACAGACTCACAGACAACAGTGCTCAGGTCCTCTGGCCTCTAGCAAATGGTTTGTCTTGGGATGAAGGCTGTTGCTGGGATGTGAGCTTAGTTTAATTCATACTTTTTAATGAAATATGATCTGTGGCCTTTGACTTGTACTTTTGTCCCAGGTCCCAAAAATATTTAGGATTGGCCTGCATTAAATGTTATCACAATCATTCTTGGTTATAGTTATTTATCTAAGATTCTTCTTTAGAACCAATGATATATGGTCAATGTAATTGGAAGCAGTGCAGGCATGAGCCACCGTGCCCAGCCTTTTTCTTTCTTCTTCTTCTTGAACACTAATTGGATCTAGGGAAAAAACAGGAGAACACTGCAGCCTCCTCAATTATGGAAAAAAATACCCAGGGCCCATGAAAACCAATATGCAGCCATTTTCTTAATCTTTGTGCCATGTGCCTCTCATCAATAAATAATGTTCACAGTCAAACATTCTTAAATGTAGCTGTGAAAATAATTTTTCCCAATAAGTTACCTATTATTTACGATCCTCCTTTTCTTGCAAATATCATTCATTATTGCTAAATCTCATACTCAGAATCATAAGGGAAAGTGCTTGTAGACTCAATAACACATAGGTGAGGTGAATTTCACAAATTCTGAGACTGAAATTTTTTTTTTTACTAGGCCAGATTAATGGAAAGCCAGATGTATTGGGGTGCAGGGAGTAGTTGGGGACAGGGTAGAGAGCATAGGTCCAAAAATGTTCTGAAAACCAAAAGGTAGTTTTTTTGGGTTTTGTTTTTTGTTTTGAGACAGAGTCTCACTTTGTTGCCAGGCTGGATGTGGTGGTGCTCTCTGGGCTCACTGCAACCTCCGGCTCCCAGGTTCAAGTGATTCTCCTGCCTCAGCCTCCCAAGTAGCTGGGATTATAGGTGCACAACACCACGCCCAGCTAATTTTTGTATTTTTAGTAGAGACAGGATTTCACCATGTTGGCCAGGCTGGTCTTGAACTCTTGACCTCAGGTGATCCTCCTGCCTCGGCCTCCCAAAGTGCTGGGATTACAGGAATGAGCCATTGCACCCAGCCACCAAAAGGTAGTTTTGATCCTGCATCTTTATGTAAACTGACATTAGGCCTTCTTATAGTCTATATTTATTCAATTTTTAATATATATACATATATTTTCCTACAGAAGTATTACTGTATTATATTCCAGAGAGTTTTCCCATACTCTAAGAATTACACAATGTATAGTATATTGAGATATAGATTTCCTTTCCATATGTGAAAAATAACAAAAGTTTCAAATAAGAGATTGTGGGTTGGTACTTTGGTTTAGAGATTCAAGTTAGAAACGTAGTTTTCCAGTTGTGGTCCACAGTCAAGTGCTTTTACAGAAAAAAGTGTTTTCACAAGTATGAGGCAAAGTGAAATACATACATACATACACACAACACACATGCAGGTTTTAGGAGGTTATACAATTTAACATATAGAACTTATTCTAAGTGCATGTTCTTTGTACCGTTTTATTTTTTGTTAAAATGCATCAAAGGACAAAATTTAAACAAATTTAGTATAAAGATCATAATTGGCTTTTATTTACTGTTCTAGAATCCTGCAACACCTCATTCCATAAAATAGAGTGTGAGTTCTGATAAGCCCAGCAGAGAAACTTGGTTTTATTCATGCAGACAGAAAAGAGCTGAGGAAAACAGAATCAAAAAACAAAAGCAGACTGGTATTTTCTAAGGATGTTTTTGTTTGTTTGTTTGTTTGTTTGTAAAGGTCTAAGCAGAGGGGACTTCCTTATCATACCGGCTAAAACTAGCTTGTGGAGAATTGGCTATTATCTCTCTTTCATGATTTCACCGAGTATCAGATAAATGCTTAACTTCTACTTGGTGGTTTGAAATGTCAGTGTGAATAACTCCATTTTGTTTTGGTCTGTTGAGTGTAGTACAGGAGTTCATTCCAAACCACTGGCTTCCTAGAAACTTAATTGAACAAATGTATTCTTTTCGTAAAATAATTTGATAGTCAAAAGTAGGTTATTCCATGGCCGGGCGCGGTGGCTCAAGCCTGTAATCCCAGCACTTTGGGAGGCCGAGGCAGGTGGATCACGAGGTCAGGAGATCGAGACTATCCTGGCTAACATGGTGAAACCCCGTCTCTACTAAAAATACAAAAAACTAGCCGGGCGTGGTGGTGGGCGCCTGTAGTCTCAGCTACTTGGGAGGCTGAGGCGGGAGAATGGCGTGAACCCGGGAGGCGGAGCTTGCAGTGAGCCGAGATCACGCCACTGCACTCCAGCCTGGGAGACACAGCGAGACTCCGTCTCAAAAAAAAAAAGTAGGTTATTCCCCGCCCCCCGCCTTTTTTGTTGTTGTTGCTTTTAATTGACAAATAAAATTGTATATATTTACTATATACAACATGATGTTTGAAATATATATACATTGTGGCATGGCTAAATGGAGTTAATTAACATATTCGCTACCTCACATAGTTATCATTTTTGTCGTGAGAATACTTAAAATCTACTCTCAGCATTTTTCAGTTTTTCAATATAATACATTCTTGAAAAATGTAAGAGTATGATAAATCTGTATTCACTGTGTTTACAATAGTTGTGTTCTTATCTGACAAAATAAAATATTGTTAGCTTAATGTTGACCTTTCAATACCTTTTTAAAAAATTTTATCAACCTAAAATTTGAGCAAACTGATGAACTATTCAGAAACCATCAAGTCTCTACAAAAAACTGTTCCTGGTATTCTAAATGTGAAACAATTGCTCCATTTTCCTAGGTGACTAAGCAGTACTTGATGAACTGACAGACTTAGGGCACCATAGAAAAAAAAGAAAAATAGAGATGGGAAAAAATGCAAAGAAAAAGAAATGTGCCTCGAACAATCATTTCAGATAATATTAATTGACACCAACTTACACTATTCTTCTTATAACCTTTTCTTAGAAAACAGCATCTTCATGTCTACATGGTCATATGGAATCAATGTATTTAGCAGTCCTCGTGGTAAATTCCCTGAACATTATTTGATTGTTTTTACTCTCACAATTTAGACACATATTTCACAAACTGTAATCCATAGAGCATCAGTCTTAGAAGATGTTTTGCCAAGGGAATAAAATAATCAAACATATTAGGAAAGTTTAGCATAGTCTGTCTTTACCTCATCCTGGCTCCCCATCCCCATCTCTTGGAGGCACCCTCCCCACCAAAACACTAACCCTGAGATTTATTCACAGGAAACATTTGCTTGTTAAAGGTTTTGAAAAGGCCGGGCGCGGTGGCTCACGCCTGTAATCCTAGCACTTTGGTAGGCTGAGGCGGGTGGATCATGAGGTCAGGAGATGGAGACCATCCTGGCTAACGCGGTGAAACCCCGTCTGCACTAAAAATACAAAACATTAGCCGGGCGTCATGGCTGGCGCCTGTGGTCCCAGCTACTCGGGAGGCTGAGGCAGGAGAATGGCGGGAACCCGCGAGGCGGAGCTTGCAGTGAGCGGAGATCCCGCCGCTGCACTCCAGCCTGGGTGACAGAGCGAAATTCTGTCCCAGAAAAAAGGAAAAAAAAAGGCTTTGAAAAGTGCCAGAGGGTTTTTGTTTCATGTTTTTAAAATCAATTTCATTGTGTCCAACCCAACATTTCTCAAACTTTTAAACTTACCCTGGCAACTTTTTGTTTTTCATTTGCAGAAAACTTCCATTATCATTCCAACATAATGTTCTTTCCTCAGGATATACTTTGGGAAACTGTGTCCTGTTTATTGTGTAACCACAGGTGTTTAAACTGCACATTAGAAAGGGCTTGCAATGAAACCCGAACAATTAACCAGCAACCAGTTATTCATAGTCTGAGGGGCTCTGTTCGTTCATTTGCTGGCTCTATGACTTTGGGTGAATCCTTTCACTTTCTTGAGCATCTGGTTCCTTCGCTGTAAAATGACACACTAGTCTGCCGAAGCAGGGTTGTTCTAAACATCCAATGAAATAATTCATGCAGTAAATGAAGTGTCCAGTTCATAGCCTAGCACCAAGCAGAACTGCATTAAATGTCTGTTCTCAGCCCTCCACCACCCAACATTTAAAAAATGAACAGGTAAAAATTAAATAATAAAAAAAAATGCTTAGCATAGTCAAATTTTATAAATTCCAAGGAAATGGTCTACTCTACTAGTCTTGGGTTAGTGGGCTACCTGTTATTTCCATGACTACTGAAAAATAATTTTACATATGGATAATTGCAAAGCAGATCAATTTTCAGAACAAATGTCCTTGAAAATGTCTCTTTAATTTCCATTTAATTTGAAGAGATTCGTTTGCAGCCCTTATTCATGCAAAACTCCCATTGACATCACTTAGTTCTTAACTAAATTAGGTAATGTAAATTATAAAAGCAAAATCATTGAATAGACACAAGAATCTCGTGCTTATGTTGTGGCTCCACAACTTAAATTTAAAAACTAGGGAGTATGAGGACTCAGAGTAAAAACGAAACAGTGATTAAAATGTTGAGAAGTAAGACTTTAAGTGAAAGCATAAATGAAACAAAGCAGAATTTTCCACCTCGTCACGGAAAATCTGAAACAGGATTTATAGGAAAGAGTAATAGATTCCATCTTGCCTCAAACAGGCCAAATCCTATGATGAAAATAAAACAGATTAATATGTTACGGACGGAGTTAAAGGTGTCAAAGATCAAAGTTTCAACAAATTGAGTTTCAGAGACATAATTAGCTTTTTATTAGTGATTCATGAATCAGACAGCTTTCAATCTGTAAATTAGAAGGGAGCTCTGATGAACTAAATTGAGTGAGTGAGTTTAACAGGCAGAAAAAAGGGAAAGAAAGCAGCAAAAAGGGACAAATAGTGGATTGGCCATTTTAAGGTTACTTTCCTGGTAGGGACGTAAACAAAAACATGTTGGTTTAATGAGATTTGGCTATTATTCCTCTTGATGTCTTGGAAGATCAGATCTTACAAGTAATCAACTTAGGTTTCAGTTTGGTGGTGTGGAGCCTTAGCATGAGTAACTCCATTTTAAACTTGCTATCTTTTCTGTAACAGAGGAAACATGAGGGAGATTACAGAAGACCCCCTGAAGAGGTGTTTCGTGGTTATTATGTCTCTACTTTTAGTTTACGCTCTTGATTTGGTGGGGGGATGCTACATTATCTGTGCGTTCCTAATATAATACAGTGTTTGCACACTGTAGATGATGAATGTGAATAGAGATTTTAATATGAAGAAATAAGTTTAAACTTCAGTAAAACAGATTTCGTTTAGGCATAATTAACATAACCTAACCCCAATATGTTAATTCCCTAAATAAAATTCTTACTTGAAGCTATGGATTTGCTTTGTTTTAGCTGTTTTAAAAATAGTGTGTATATTTATTAATTCCGTCAACAAATAGTCATTGAATATCTACAATGTGGCAAACATTCTGCTAGATGATGAAAATAGAATCATGAATAAGATAAAATGCCTGTCCTCCTGGAAGTCATAAGTCTAACTGTGGAAGCAATATTGCATAGACAAGGACAGCAAATAAATTTATTCAATCTGTGATAGGTTGAACATCCTAAAAAGAAAAAAGATCTTTAGCCAGCTTCTAAGATGACCATTAATGATCCCAGCATCCTGGTATTCACAACCTTATGAATTCATACCCCACCTTACATTGTAAGAAGATTGACCTGTGTGATCAATAACATATGGTAGAAGTGATGGTTAAGTCACTTCCAAGATAAGATTGCAAAAGACCATGGACTCCATCTTGGGCTCTCTCGGCTTATTCACACAAGGAAAGTCATGTTGTCAGCAGCCTTATGAAGAAACTCACAGGGTAAAAAGTGAAAGTATATGGCCAAAAGTCAACAAGGAACTAAGACCTGCCAACTGCCATTAGTGAGCTTAGAAGCAGATTTCCTAGCCACAGATGGCTGTGCCCTACTCAACAGCTTGACTACTACCTCAAGAGAAACTGTGAGGCGGAATCTACCAGCTATTTGCCCCTAGATTCTTGAGTCATAGAAACTGTAAGATTATAAATGTGTAATAACTTAAGCTCCTAAATTTTGGGATAGTTTGTAACTCAGTGATTGATAACTAATACAGATCCTTCACTGCAGATAGTTTGGGAAGCAATAATTTAGAGTGTTCTTGGCCAATAAAAAGATTTTCAGGGCTTAAATATGAATTGACAAATTCCTATTAAGCATGGCTCTGTGTTGGAAAATAAGAAGAGTAGTTATACCATTGATAACAAAATAGATGATCTACTGATGCCTCTTCCTGTTCTAAGATTGAAGTATCCAGAATCCAAGCACTGATATCCCCCATTACGTCAGAAATGAGTCAAGTAGCAAGAGCTATTTATAATAAATGTCATGGCCTTTTCCTGTATTTTAACTGATAACACATTATTTTAAGAATTCTCCGTAGATTTTAGTAGGAGTGGGTGTGACAATGTGCATATGTATAGAAAAGAATATTTTTGTTTTAACTCTAAATGCAAAGATTATTTTTAGGTCCCATCCATACACGCACCTGAAGTAATGGTATTCTGCTTCCTGAATGCCTTTCTGAAAATGCTGCCTGCCTTTATTGACTCAAATGTTGTCAAGTGTGTTACACACAAATTTTTCCTAACCAAGGTAAGACTCTTGTTCCTAAATAACTTATTTTTTGGGTGGATCACTTGCTTCCAAATATATTTGATAAACCAGTGAGCATTGATGGGATATGACACAATAGAAATGAGTAATTTTAACTTACAGTGTAAAAGTGAATCAAGAACAAAAATCCGAGTTTTATTTAGAGTGTGTCATAAGATACAAAGAAGATTTGTAGCTTTCTTTGATGTGCTCACATGAAATGCCTGTAGTCAAACGGCTATTTTTAAACTTGAGAAGAAATTCAGGACAAAAGGAACATTTTAAATATAAAAGGGAATTCAGGGAGATCACAAAGAAGTGAAATCACTATTACAAAAGTTCAAAGACACATTGTTCTTCAAATATCAAGAAGCTGACTTAAATACCAATTCTGACCCTTCTTCAGGGGATACTTTCTAAGGTTTAAGGAAGTGACAGACATGAGGCCATTCTTTTGCCCCCTTTTCAGAAACTCTTGGTTTTGGATCACTATTATGTTTAGCTTCCTTAAGACTAATTCTCCTGTTGTGCTAGACATTTTGAACTCAGCGAGATCTCAACTGCAATGTAATTGGTATGCTGTGTCAGGCATCAGGTCAGCTGACCACCAGAGACCAGGAAGAGGACTCCGATGTGGCAATCTCCTGTCTGGGCAAAGTGAGTATTGCATATCAGGAATTTGCTCCCACATGGATGGGAAGCTAGAAAATTTTTTTAAACATAGGCAGGATGTCAGGCTATTGCCAGATGTAAAGGACAGTTCTAAAAGCCATCCAGAAGGTCTTATGGATAGATCTCAACGGGAACAGGCCATGGAGGCTGAACTAGAGAGGAGAAGTCTATTGTCAAATGTTAGAGAAAAAGCTCTAACAAGCAAGAATGGCAACTTTTACAGAGTACCAGCTCTGCAAGGCGGTTTCAATATGTTAGCATATTTCCTTCTCACGGCAATTTTGGAATATGGGTTTTATATCCATTATCCACATGTGGAAACAGACTCAGAGAGATGAAGTAGTTAGACCTGTGATGGAGTCAGCATTCAAATCCATGACTGTCTCATGCCAAATCTTCTTTCCACTACATTGTTTTTTTTGTTTTTGTTTTTGTTTTTTTCCTTAGTGAGCTCAACATAACCAATGATTAAAAATAAAAAAAAAAATCAGGAATTTATTTTATAATGTATCTTAAGGGAACCCAGTACAAATCCCTTATTTAATAAGTTAAAAAAAGAGAAAGAGAAAGAAAGTTCACATTAGTACAAGCTATGATTCTGAATTATAAACTTCAGATACTCTGTGTTGGTCACATAAATATCACATCTTCAGAAATCACAAAGAATCTGTTTCTGTGCCAAAGGAAAAAAAAAAAAAAAGGAAAGAAACCTGCGCATTAGAGAAATGTATTTATTTCAGTACAGCTTTTAATTTTCTTTTGATAATGATTTTAAGAAAAAACTTATTTCTTTTTATTTTTCAGTTTTATTGAGGTATAATTGACAAATAAAAATTGTATATATTTAAGGTATCTAACGTGATGTTTTAATATACATTTATGCACTGCAGAACAATCTTTTAGTCAACAACAGACTGCATATTCAATGGTGGGCTCATAAGATTACAATAGAGCTGAAAATTTCCTATTGTCTAGTGGGCATGGCATCATAGTGCAATGTGATACTCACCTGTTTGTGTTGATGTTGATATAAACAAACTTGAGGCATTGCCAGTCATGTAAAAGTATATCACACACAATAACATACAGTATATTATAATAATAAATGAGTATTATTGGTTTATGTATTTGCTGCAGGGGCGGGGTCCTCAGGGAGAACCCCTGCTAGGGCAATGCAGAAGGGAAATGTGGGGTCAGAGCCCCCACACAAAGTTCCTACTAGGCCACTGCCTAGTGGAGCCATGAGGAAAGGACCACAGTCCTCCAGACCTCAAAATGTTAGATCCACCGCCAGCTTGGATTGTGTGCCTGGAAAAGCTGCAGACACTCAATGCCAGCCCATGAAAGCAGCTGAAATGGGCGCTGTACCCTGCAAAACCACAGGGATGGAGCTGTCCAATGCCGTGGAAACCCACCTCTTGCATCAGCGTGACCTGGATGTGACACATGGAGTCAAAGGAGATCACTTTAGAACTTTAAAGTTTAATGACTGGTCTATTGGATTTTGGAATTGTGTGGGGCCTGTAACCCCTTTGTTTTGGCCAATTTCTCCCATTTGGAAATGGTGTATTTACTCAATGCTTGTACCCCCATTGTATCTAGGAAGTAACTAAATTGCTTTTGCTTTTACGGGCTCATAGGCAAAAGGGACTTGCCTTGTCTCAGATGAGACTTGGGACTTGGACTTGAGTTAAAGCTAAAATGAGTTAAGACTTTAGGGGACTGTTGGGAGGGAAGGCATGATTGGTTTTGAAACATGAGGACATGAGATTTGGGAAGGCCAGGGACAGAATGATATGTTTTGGCTGTATCTCTACCCAAATCTCATCTTGAACTGTAGTTCCCATAATCCCCATGTGTCATGGGAGGGGACCTTCTGAGAAGTAATTGAATCATGAGGGGCGGGCTTCTCCTGTACTGTTCTCATGATAGTGAATCAGTCTCACGAGATCTGATGGTTTTATAAAGGGAAGTTCCCCTGCACACGCTGTGTTTTCTGCCACCATGTAAGACGTGTCTTTACTCCTCCTTCACCTTCTGCCATGATTGTGAGGCCTCCCCAGCTATGGGGACCTGTGGGTCCATTAAACCTCTTTTTCCTTATAAATTACCCAGTCTCAGGCACTTCTCCATAGCAGTGTGAAAATGGACTAATACTCTAACCAAACTTTTTTTTCAGAACATATCCCCATCATTAAGCTATTTATGATTGTATATAAGTTGTGAAGTGATTCGTACAATCAAGTTAATTAGCATATTCATCACCGCACATAGTTACTTTTTTGGGAGGAGAGTATGGTAAGAGATCTACCTTCAAAAATAAGAAAAATCTGTTAACTAAAACTTATTTGTACTCACATATTCAGGCTGTTTTAATTATCCAATAATTTTGTTTGTTTTCAGAAAAGTCATTTCCCAAAACATTGCTTAGGTTAATATTGAAAATTAGTTTAAATTTGTAGCCGGGCGTGGTGGCTCAAGCCTGTAATCCCAGCACTTTGGGAGGCCGAGACGGGCGGATCACGAGGTCAGGAGATCGAGACCATCCTGGCTAACACAGTGAAACCCCGTCTCTACTAAAAATACAAAAACTTAGCCAGGCGAGGTGGCAGGCGCCTGTAGTCCCAGCTACTCGGTAGGCTGAGGCAGGAGAATGGCGTGAACCCGGGAGGCAGAGCTTGCAGTGAGCTGAGATCCGGCCACTGCACTCCAGCCTGGGTGACAGAGCGAGACTCCGTCTCAAAAAAAAAAAAAAAAAAAATTTGTAGAGAAAGGCAGTTCAAAAGTATGCTATCCTTCCATTAATTCATTCATCCAAAAACATGCATTAAATACATTCTATGTGCCAGTGAATAGGAGCTCAAGGTCCTAAAAAGTTTATCAAATGAAAAAACAGTAACAAATATTTATACAGAATATAATGCTATAGAGAAATGCCAGCTTTGAAAGTTCACAAGATGAGGTTCCCTAAGACTAATTTGAGGTTCAGAACTGGGGAAAACCAACTTATTCTGGAAAGATCTTACAGAGGAGGTACTTTAGGCAACCAGGCTGGAAATATTATTCCTCCTAATGGCTAATACATATAAAACACTAACTTTACTGTTGTGCTTTAAATCATTCCAAATCAAGTTGTAACTCAGGAGAATAAAATTATCTTTCAAAACAAACTTTTGTGATGCTTTTTTGTCTTTGTTACTACTCTGTCTTTTACATTTAAAGAAACCATAGCAACCACACCTGCATCTCTCACTGTTGTCCATGAAGTGGAGATTAGTGAAGTCTGGTGATGTTTTACTGTTTACTTTAAAGTCACCAACATAATCATACTTTTCATTCTAAAAGAAATGCAAATGATTTTTTTTTTTTTTTCCTCTCACCAGGCTGGAGTGCAGTGGCACGATCTTGGCTCACTGCAACCTCTCCGCCTTCCGGGTTCAAGCGATTCTCCTGCCTCAGCCTCCCAAGTAGCTGGGACTACAGGTGCACACCACCATGCTCAGCTAATTTTGCATTTTTAATAGAGACGGGGTTTCACCATGTTGGCCAGGGTGGTCTTGATCTCTTGACCTTGTGATCCATCCACCTCAACTTCCCAAAGTGCTGGAATTACAGATGTGAGCCACCATGCCTGACCAAACGATCATATTTTTAAAGGCAGGTAGAGATTCGTGTTTTGTTTTTTGCTTATCAGTTACCAAACTTTATGTATCATTCAAAAATTAAGATCTATAACCACCTAGATATATTGCTGTTCTATAAATAAAAATTTCTGTTGTCCTTGCAAACTTTAATTTGAACTCTAATAATTTATCTCAAATTAGTTAACTCTAATAAACTACTAATTTCTTCCTTCATATAGTGGATTAAGAAAAAATAAGTCTATGAAACATGCATGTTGTAACAAACCATTTCAAGTATTAGAAAAAATATTATCTTTTGATTCCCACTTGCAATCCAACCTATTAGAAAAATGTAACAGTGTAAAAGATAAGTGTGCATCCTTCCCTGCCATTCATTTGATTATAAAAATTTTAGTATTTATAGGTAATATAGTATCTTAAAAAATAAGATACTATAGATATATACCATACATTCTTAGTGGGGGTGATATTGCCCCCAAGTGTTGAAAACTGGTTCTTGGAGGGATGTATCTTAGGTATTATAATGGTTTGTGACACTCTAAAGGACTATAGGACACAAACAGACACACAGTAAAACTGTGGTATTAAAATATAATGAGAAGGAGGTGATAAGGAATAAAAATGTCTAAAAAAGCTCCTTGGGGGCAATAACAACAAAAAAAAGATTGTGAATACACATATATGTGTAAGTGTATATACACATACCTTTATGTACACTATTTTTTCTTTTTAACAAAAACAGAATATATGATACAGTATATTCTGTCTCTTCCTTTTATTATTATTCAACGTGCTATGTCACATGTAAATCATAGTTGCATGCAAATCATTTCAGAGGTAAGGTAGGTAACATCAACAAGACAAACAGCGTTTGGGGAATAGTGTGGACCGTGGCAAAAATGTGAGCCCATGCTTCTTTATAAGGAACATCAACTCCTCTACATCAGCTCCAGCTGACGGTTGCTATGTGGGAATTTAGGCCCACTGTTACCTTAGTCTCTAATTTTTCAAGCAATGGAAGTCTAAATTTTTATGTATAATCTGAATTTTGAATGTTGACAATAATTTTCCCATGAGGGTCAACATTATGTGGGTGAAGCAAAACAGGTCTGGACTAGCACACAATGCTGGCTTCCCTTTGGACTTGTTAGGTAGAAGTTCAACTCAGGGTTTTTCAATGAAATGTTGACAGACTAACTGCAACACAACTTATGTGATTTGCTCAAGCCTACGGAATCAGAAACTCTGTGAATCTCACCCAGGGATGTCACTTTGTAACAAGGAGTGTCTTACATAATCTCAAATTTGAGAACCAACTATATAGCATACTTTTCAACAGGTATATAACAATAATTGAATTCCGAAGTATGGGAGTATCATACTTTGTCAAATCAATTTCCTTGTAAGTGGATATTGAAGTTGCTGCCAGATTTTTTCCTTGGTACCTAATATTGCAATAAATGTCTTTATGCACCATTGTTTTTATTTTTGTAGGATAAATTTCCCAAACGAGGATTATTGCATATAATGTTAGGGTCTAATAGATGTTCATTTTAGAGTGTAGTAGATATTGTAAACTTACTTTAAAAAGGTTTCAAAAAGTCACATTCCAATCAGCAATATACATGAGTGCCCTTATCCTAGGTTCCTACTCTAAGTATAATAGAAACTTCCTTCCAACTTGATGAGTTAAAAACATTCTTTAAGTCCAGGCATGGTGGCTCACGCCTGTAATCCCAGCGCTTTGGGAGGCTGAGGTGGGTGGATCACAAGGTCGGTATTTCAAGACCAGCCTGGCCAATATGGTGAAACTCCATCTCTAGTAAAAATACAAAAATTAGCTGGGCATGGTGCCAGGCACCTGTAGTCCCAGCTACTAGGGAGGCTGAGGCAGGAGAATCGCTTGAACCCGGGAGGTAGAGGTTCCAGTGAGCTGAGACTGTGCCACTGCACTTCAGCCTGGGCGACAGAGCGAGACTCTGTCTCTAAATAAATAAATAAATAAATAATAAAAATAAAAACATTTTTTAAGTGTACAGTATAATGTACTGATTTGGGGGGCAGTTAAAAGTTTTTTTTTTTTTTTTTTCACATTTATAAGTTGTTTGCAATTCCTCTTCTTGAGGGAGTTTACAGACACTCACCAGCTGAAAATGGCAGTTTTGAAGTATTGAGAGTGAGAGAGGGTACATCTACATAGTATCAGTTTCCTTGATACCCTTACCTTCTTCCCAGGCTCCACCCTCCTCCCAAATTTCTGTTACTCCTCCCATACAGTGTTCATAAAGCCACTGATTATCTTTCACCCTCCTGTGAGGACTCCATGTTTTCCTTTGGAATTATTTTCACTTGCTCATTTTCTTGGCCAATTTTGCTGTTTAATTTTATATCTTTTTCTTATCTATTTTATGGAACTCTGTGCAAACTAGATCTCTAACAATTTGCCTTACATACTGTTTTAATAAACAAATTTTAAAAGTTACCGTTTTACTTAATACTCTACTCAATTTTGAGCAAACTTCATTTGATTTTAATCATAGCAACCATTTAAAAAAAGCTGCGCCATTTTAGCTTGTTTCCTTTCTGTAACTGCTTTTAGAAATTCACTTTCTTTAATAACATGCATTTTCAGCATAATGCCATAGTAAGTTAACTGTAGAGAAGTCACTAATGAATATTATTTTACTTTATTAAATAACAGCAAGGGAACTATAAACATGTAAATCATTTTACATGCAACCTAAAAACTTTCCAAACTCAAAAATGGACTTTTTTTGGAGGGAGGTAGCTTTCTCTCAAGAACTCTTATTTCAAAATCCAAATGGGATTTCAAAATACAAGTAAATAAATGTCAAAGCCTCTTGGCCTCTGCTCTGCCATTCTATGCCTGAAATCCTGCCAAAATGAAATTTTCCATTCAAAAGGACTGGCATTTACTAAACTGATTTTTTAAAGACATTCTCAAAAAGTAGTGGAAACTTTGTCCAGCTTTTTATGTTCCTGTCTTGTAGACGGAACAGCTGCCTCTGCAGATATTTTCCAAGATCTTACATTTTCTGAAAAACATATTCTCAGCGCTTCCACTGTCTTCAGCAACTGGGTCTATTGGTTTTTCCCAGTGCCAAGCATAGAAGATAAACAACTGCCAAACTAGAAGCTAGTGTCTCACTGAGTATCAAGGCACAGAAAGGACAGAAGAGATAGTGTTTCATTAAGTATCAATGCAGAGAAAGGACAGAAGAGAAAGTGGGAGAAAGAAAAGAGCGTGGTTCAATCGTTCACAGGCAAGAGGGACACATTTATCTCAAAATTTTAGGCTGTTTCAACAAAACCGAGCTGTAGTGAGACTAGCTGCTTATTCACATGAGAACATCATTTTTAGTTACTATGAAGATCAGAGTTAAAAGATATGAGTTCGTTTAAAGAACTCAAAAGGGAAAATATGAAGCCACCGCAATAGTAAAATCTGAGGCTTACAGTGCAGCGCCTGAGAGTGCCAGTCCACTAAAGGGAGGGAGAAGGGGCACAGAGTTTATGGGGGCCTGGGAAGGAGTGAGAAGACTTTGGAAATGGAAACTAAAACTATCAGCCAGCGAAAATCATCAATATTCCTAAAAATATATAGTAATAATAATAATAAAGCTTTAAAAAACTAACAAGACACTGTGGGATAAAAAAAAAGGTAGAAATGAAAATTACAGAATGTTAAGTGAAAAAACTGAAATCCATCTACAGTCAACAGTTTGCACTTTTAAAAGCAAGGACTTGAAGCAGCAAGCAAAAGTTCCCAGTCCTTAAGACTTTCTCCCCACTCTCAATTCTTTCTTTCCTCTAGTGCAAAAGCTGCCTTAAGCAGTGCACGCCGGAATGATCCCCACGTGAGCCTTCCTTTAATTTCGGTCTTAATTTTTTTCTCTCTTGTTATTACTCCCAGACCCCAACCTCCTTTTCCTCATCTAGTATCTGTTTCGGGGACGGGACAAAGAGAAGTCAGCGAGCTGAAAAAAGTTTCGTGGTTTGGGCGACTTGGGCCTTTGTTGTGTCATTTCCCCCTACCCCTCCACGCCCCCAACCACGTGACCAAGAAGGGCCGGAATTTTGTGAATGGAGACGAAAGGTGGCTGTTGGGGCGGGCGGGACTCCGCCCCCTTCCCTAAAGCGGCCAATCTCCTAGCGGAGCGCTGAGGGGTCAGCAATAAACAACAATGGGCTGGGGATTTACGGCTCGTTATTGGCTGCAGGAAGAACCTCGCAGGGACCTAACCCGAAGCTCCGCCCCCTCGCGGTTACCCTGGATACCCGTCAGGCTCCGGCTGCAGAGAAGGTCTTTGGAAACTGTTGCTCAGATTACAGGCGCTGGGTTATTCCTGGAGTGAAGGGTGGTGGAGCACCCTTGTTATTGACCTCCTGCTTGGTTGCACCCTCAGATAATACCCATGAGCTTCACTGTTCCAGCCTCCCGGCCCAGGCTCTTCCTGGAATCTCTCCTTGGCCGGGGTTAAAATGCAGTTCCCGCTCAAAATGCTTATAGGTGCGCGCGTTGTGAACTCTGATTTAGTAGTTTCAGGGAATGCGCGGTGTCTGTCTTTGCTGCCCATAGTTATTGGTTGTTTTCCCAGTAACAAGTGTTGATTTTGTTTGTTTGTTTGCTTGTTTTTTAAATAGATATTTCTCCTGCATAGGTCCGAGGTTGAGTGCTGTGCACTCTTACACTCCATTTTAATGTGTCTCCATAACGTTCCATTTAAGGAAGGAAACTTTCAAATAGAAATTGAGAACTGCAGCACGTTTCCTAATGGGCGGAACAGCTGCCGGAAACGTCTTCTGGTCACTAGTTCTGGTCACAAATCAATTTCAACAGCATTGAGTCCCTGGTCCTATCCCCGCGGCCTCCCGTCCCCTGTTGGGCACTGGCTCCTTAAAGTGACGCTTTACTGTTCTGAGTCCCATACGAGGGACAGGGCAAGTGGCTTCAGAGATGCAGCCCTCAATTCTTAACGTCCTAGTTATTGTCCTTGAAACCCGAGTCGTCTCACCGCTCGCCCCCAACCCTGGGCTCTGGCTGTTTAAGAGCTGTAGAGGAAGTGAAAGCGTCAAGTACAATAAGTGACACCCTCCGCCTCCGTGTATACATAACAAAAGCTCAGGAAACGTGCGGGTTCTAGGATAAACGAGCCACCCCAAGCCCTCCCTCCTACTCCCCACAGCCACAGTGGACTGGAAGTACCTTTTCCCGGTGCACACGTAGGGACAATTTTGACTTACACTTTTTCACCTAGCTTGCTCTGTTGTCCTCCCATCACAACCTCTGTTAATCAGCAGTTCTGCATCTCCTAGGTGCCTTCCTTATAGATTCTTTAGTTTCTGTCCCACGAACGATAGGATCTAATTTTAGTTGAGGATGAGTGTTAAAAAAAAATGTTTTGATAAATCATAATGGTGATGGTGGGTTTTGAAAAACAGGAAAATAAATTGGTCCAAAAGCTTAGTGAGAATGAGGATCTAAAGAGCGAGGTGGGCTCCTAGTCCGGACAAGAGTAGAGGGGTTGGAGATCCTGTGGGCAGGGCGGCTGAATAAGGAGGTACGGGCTTTGTGGATCGCGCCTCTAAGTGTATACCAGAACCGCACAACAGTGCTTTAAGGGAACCAGCCCAATAGTGGACCTAACACCCCAATAATGGGAACTGGCGACTCGAAACACATGGTTTCAGTATCCCCAGGCGCTTTAACAATAAGCAGCGGGTTACAGAGGAAGTCGAGTCTCTCCGTGGTGCTTCCAGGCTGAGGACTCAGCGCCTACCGGCCGAGCACCCCCTAGGGCAGAGGGGCGAGGGAGACCCGCGGGAAGGGGCAGCAAGCCGCCTGATTGACAGCCCGAAATCTGATCTTGTGAAAGAGACGCGGAGCCAATGGGAGGCAGCGATCCATCAGTTTGGATTGGAGGCCCCTGGAGGAGAAGTAGAGGAAAAACCACCGAATTGAGCTCTGTCAGAGGCGCTTTCGGCTTCCAAGGGGGAAGTGCTGGGCAATAATTAATGTTTTTATTAAATTTGGAGGGAAGTTTTTGCAGCCTTTCGCCTAGCGTGGCCTTCAGGTGGGTCTTTCCAACAACTTTTTATGTCTCTCCAGATAATTGCATGGTTGTGGGTCGCAAAAACTATCCTGATGAAAGAGGTGTCTCCGTCTCTTTAGTCCCGTTAGGTGCAAAGCAAGTCTCGTTGATCGCCATTGCTAGTTTTGCACACGTTTGCGAATCAGAGCTGCCCGGGGTACACCGACCGCGCAGGGAAACATCGAGAGTGTAAATAAATACATCGCCTCTTGTTCGGATTTTTGCTACTACCGAAAATATGTAAATTGTGAACTCTCTTGGCTCTTTTTGGATCCAGGTGAAGGAGGCGGTGTAGGGAGGGTTATTTTTGTGAATGGGACTGTCTGAGGGTAATTAGCTATGCAAATTCAAGAGCTTCATTCATGATTTTTTTTTTTAAAGCCTAAAAGCCATCTTGTTCCCCTCTAGGTTGATAGAAGTCCAGATCCTGAGGAAATCTCCAGCTAAATGCTCAAAATATAAAATACTGAGCTGAGATTTGCGAAGAGCAGCAGCATGGATGGATTTTATGACCAGCAAGTGCCTTACATGGTCACCAATGTGAGTGATCAGTTTGAAAGTTGCTGTTTATAAACTTGACTCCGACGGGGGTGGGGAGAGGGAGAAAATGAGAAGGGAGGGGGCACGGGGTTGGGATTGCAGATACTTATCTGCTTTGTTGCCACTGTAGGGCGACTCTGCTTCTAGAAGCCCAGTCTTCAAAATGAGCTTACCTTTCAGTGATTTGGATAAGGCATAGTTTTGTTTTTAAGACCCCTTTTTCTGATTAAAGCTCCCAAGATGAGTGGAAGAGGAGATGGAGGGCAGCAGCAGCTGCTGCACTCAAAGTTTTTGGCTGGGTTTGTCTGCCACATTGAAAAGAATGAAGTTGAGACAAATGCTGACACTTTTTGTTTATATGGGGTGTTTTTCTTTCTTTCTCTTTTTTTTTTTTTCTCATTTTCTCTCTCACTTTTTTTTTTTTTTCATTTCTCTACCCTTTTTGCTTTTTTTGTTGGGGGGGGGGGGTTGGGAGAAGGGGCTGTCCAAAAGAGAATAAAATCCACTGTTTTAATCTAGCATTGAACCAGCCTAAAAACAACTTTAAGTGTAAATGCTTAAGGTTGTTTTGATGCTGAGATACCATGAATATACGACTGATAAATAGTAATGTGCTAGGATCGGCACTGGGAAGCAACTCTCCCTGACTGCTTAACATAAGCTTTCACTGTCAAATAAGTGAGAAAATGAATATTAGAATTGATACTATGGACTTTTATTTTTCTATTCAGAGAGAAGATCCATTAGACTTATGTATGCATGTCTCTCTGTGTGTGTGTGTGTGTGTGTGTGTGTGCGTGTGTGTATGATTTGAGGTTTACATTCTTTTAAAGGATTTTATCTTTCCCTTTGTAGAGTCAGCGTGGGAGAAATTGTAACGAGAAACCAACAAATGTCAGGAAAAGAAAATTCATTAACAGAGATCTGGCTCATGATTCAGAAGGTGAGGTTTGATTTTGGGCTGAATCCCCATTTTTTTACCTACAATCTCCACCCTGCTAAAAGAAAAGGAGCACTTCAGTCTTATCTTAAAAATAATAAACTTTGAAATTACTGAATTTAACTGAGACTTCAACTTGGAACAATTTATATAATGTGGCAGTTTGCATGGGAGACTATTTTATGGTCCTATCACAAACTAATGAAAGAAGGAAATAAAATCTTAACATTGACAACCTTCTTTTAATCATTGTTTTGTGTTTAAATACTTTTGTCCAAATGGCATATAACTCACCCCATTCACTAAGATAACAGTTTAAAAATATCCAATACAGTGGGACAAATTCAGCAGCTATGTACACTGCTTACTTTTTTCTTTCTCCTTTATTACAAGTTAAACAATATTAGTGATTGTTTGGTTTCCCACCCCCTTTACACTAAAACCATCTACTGTTAACAGAATTTTCAAGGGTGATTTTGATGACTAAATTGTGAGGTCATAATACCTTGTTTATTGACCATAAAGTGTTCACTGAATCATACTTAAGGCCTACTTAATAATTATAATACTATTTGGGAAATTAGTTTGCAGATTCTTTTGATGAACTGCTGGTAGGAAGTCAATATATTACAAATTATTTTAGCTATATGAGGACATTCATAATAAACTTAATATACTTAGATTTAATTATTGAAGTTTAGTTGGCAATTTTAATTAGATATACTAGATTCTGAAACTTCCTCAAATCTTCATACTATTTCAATACCTCCCTCATTCCCTAACATGACCATATAGTTTTGAACTTGATGATAACGTGGTGCCAAAGAATTGTCTTTCTGACTTTTACAAACCTATTAATGTAGACATTTTCCTCCAAAAACTTGTATTTGAAGTGGTTTCTTTTAGTTTTGAGGTATTAAAGTTGAAAACATAGTACTTTGACAGTTGTACCATGTGCCGTTATATTTTTTATGTAAGATTTAGAAGATATGAATAAAATGCTTTTCATTCTTTCTAATCTTCCCCCTACTACTATTTTAACAAGAGTTAAATATATTTAAGAAATATTTCAGTGAATAGACACACATTCACCTCAGTCTTTTCATGAATTCTGGTATCCCTGAGCTTATTAAGCTGTTTGTTAAAAAGGAAAAAGAAAAGATGATTGACTTTATTCTTTAGATGACTAAAATAATTTCTTAAAGAGTTGCTTAATAGGCATGAAAAGTAGGCAGTATTATTGAGATATTTAAGTTATGCCTCCTTTTTTATTTTTATGTTGACTGCATCTCTTGAAATTAAATTTTTATTTAATACCAATTTCATGAAAAACATTTCCATTTAATGAAGACTAAAGATTTGCAAATCTTATGTTTATGTCTTTGACTTGTTTTTTAGAACTCTTTCAAGATCTAAGTCAATTACAGGAAACATGGCTTGCAGAAGGTAAGGCAAAAATTGCTTTAAAAGGGGGGAAAAGCAACTCTAGAAGAAGAAAAAAAAGAAGTCCTGAACTTGCTGTCTTAATATTCAGCCCAATTAATTGAGCTCTAAAAGAGCCACCTCATGTGTCATGCATACATTAGAGCCTCTGATGAGTTTGTCTTTGGGGACTCTGGGGCTGTACTACCCAGTGTCATCACAAATTACCAGGAGAAATTGCTTCCAGCTCACAATCACATCTGCTTTTGGCAAGAACTAATGCACCAAGACTTCAAGTTCTAAGCCTCTGTTCAGATTTTAATTGCAATTGATCAGGTTTATATTATTGTACCTCCAGAGACCTCCTAGAGCCAGAACCCGGCTGGCTTGCTGTTTCCTTTAGAGCAGCGCATATCATTATTTGGTGTTCTAGTGGAGGACTTTTCTGATGGCAGAAATTAGTTTCTCTGGGTTCATCAGGACGGGATGCTTCAAGATTTAAGTGCAAGTGTCTTCTTTCCACCTTGTTCACAACACAGAACGTTAGGTGTGTATCTAATACTTAGGAAATCTATGGGTTTAAAATAAATGGGAGATATGAGGATTTTTAAAATGTTTTCCATGTGTTACTATTCATGTGATGTTTGTTAAAATTGACCTTTGCTATTTTGTCAGTTTTATTAGGATTTATTTAATAGAGCAAGGGTACATTTAAAGGCATTACTTTTATTTTGGATTATTTTATGATAAAATTTTGTGGTTCTATCTGTTATATATTTTATTGTATGCAACTTTATAGGAAAATGAGATGTTGCTTCATAAAGCTTTATACAACTTCAAAAATGCCTAATATTGAGGGACTTTTGTTGGCATTCATAATTTGAAATTTTTCTTTTGGATTTGGCATAAAAATGTGAAATGTTAATTTTATGATGTGTTTTGTGGGAAATACAAAGAGAAAAATTATAGATATGTAAGCATTGAGTATATAGCAGTGTTTTTTGTGTGTTCACATTATATGGGAAACATGCAAGTTTTAGAACAGATTTTAAGATGGTTAAAAAGGAGAGAGTGGGTCTCTTTAAATGGAACCCAGGTGTTGCTGTAGCTACTTTGAGGCAGACTGATGTGTTTTATCGGTGGTCTTGAATGCAGTTGATCAAGTTGCTGTTAGCATGTAAAATAAGTTTCTTTGTTTTGCTGATAGTCTAGTTCTCCAAAGAGCTTTTTCAATCTTTATCAGTCTTTAAAGTTAAATAGCTTTCCTAATAGTCCTTTGAAAGGATGATTGTATTTACATGTTAATGAAGGTAAGACTTACTGAAAGTTTTGGCTATATTTAAGGATCATTTTGCTAGTTTCTGTAAATGAAACTTACTGCAATAGATTACTTTTTATTGCAACATAAGTCATATTCAGATATAACTTTTTCATGGAAAATCTGCATGGAGATTCTTGTATTAACTTATGCCTATTAGTTTTGCAAAGTCAAAGGTTGTGAGAACATTACCTTTATGAGAGAATTTATTTGCTTCTCCAGAATAACTTAAAATATCTATTTTAATTGTTCTGGAAGGTTTGTTGGTTCTTAGATGTTTAAATCTCATTGATTCCAAGTCAGTGCACTAGCTGGCAGATTTTGAATGTGCATAGCAACTCTGTTCCCGGAATTTTAAAATGTGGAATCTGTGACAGACTCTTACCATTTTATAATCAGTTTCCGTACGTTTCTTTTTTTTAACTTTTGACTTGTTTTGTGTCTTGTAGCTCAGATAAGTGATTTGAATAATTTATCCAAATTTATCTTTTAAAACTCTGCAGGGAATAGTCTTTCTCCGGGATTATTAACATACCTGTAAATCAAACCTGAAGACTTAGCATTACAAAAAATAAACCTAGAAAATGATCAATGTATTTGGAAGAACATGGACCTTTACTTAGAAAAGAATTGTTATTTCAATTAAGTTCAGGAATTAATCATGAGTGTTTATATGAATTCCCAGGAGGACTACTATTTACAAACTATGGATAAGATTTCATTTTAGAATAATTTAAACATTTTCAAAATAGTTTACATTAATTTATCTAATCATGATGTAAGCAAAAAGTTGTTAATGTGGTGTTTAAAATCTAATAGTGAGAAAAGAGATCTTTTTAACTTGTTTCTAGACTCCACTTTTTTTTTGTTTTGAGAAATTAAATATATTATTTTACGCTGATATTTTAACTTGACTTATCCCACGTCTTGAACAGTATTTAGCTAAGAAGAGATCCTCAAATTACCCTAGTTATTTGTAGTGAGATGTGCCCATTTATGTCTTTCTGGACATCTAGAAATTAAAACATTGCCAAATTGGCAGACTATGAATCGTTTACATATTTCTTTTCATAATGTTCCATAGCCAAGAAAGTGACCATGGAATTTTAAGACATCTTGACCCCTTTAAAAAAGATCATTGGCAATTTACCATGTTTCTCCCATGAGTTAGAATTCCACTGGGAAGTTAAACAGGTCTAAAAACCTTATTAGACATGAGAGTCAAGTTAGTTGTCATATGTCATATGATAATTGTGTTTTTGAAAAATTATAAAAGTCCTCAAATATTTGTTAAATGATATCTTAGCATGTTTAGTTTGTTTTTTCTGTAAGACTGTTCATAAATTTTACCCCAAATGCAAAATATGGATTAGTCATGGGTAAAT
Organism: Macaca nemestrina; assembly: GCF_043159975.1. NCBI lineage: Eukaryota > Metazoa > Chordata > Mammalia > Primates > Cercopithecidae > Macaca > Macaca nemestrina. The sequence continues at coordinate 84,729,453 of NC_092128.1, read as the reverse complement.
TATTATGGATTATAATTTTTTTTTTTTATTTCTAAGGGGAAATTGGAATAGATAAGGCAGGACTGTTTAAGGGTGGGGATGGAACCAGTATTTTCAATTCAGTAAAGTCCTCTGTAAAAATATACTTGCATTCTACTAAGAAAGTTAATTCCCATACAGAGATTTAAATATGTTGGTGGAGAATGCAACTTTACATTAATATCATTTCCCAAGAACTAACACTGCAATTTAGAGATTTTTTAACATGTAAACACAGTTTAAAATAATTATCTTATTCTGAAGAAAATTGAAAAGTTAATATTTTCAGTGACCACAGTAGTTAAAAAAAAAAAAAAAAAAAAGTCAGGGACTATGCCAATTTTAAAATGTTGCCATAGTCATTTTATGTTATAATTTCACTATGTGCAATTCTTTATTGATTCTTTGTCTTCTGAATTAGGCTGCTACTGACAGAAAGGCAGTTGCAATTATTTGATCCCATGAAATAATGAGTTTAAATATCAATCCTATCAACATCATGGTGATGTCTTATTCATAACAGCCTGAAAGTCATAGTTAAAATGGAATCTCTTGTGTATCCAGAACAAAAATAGAAAGATGTAAAAAATTAAGAAAGGATTGCATTCTTACAAACTTGCTTCTTAAAGCTCACCTACTAACACAACTTAAAGGGAAAAAATAATTTTCAGTATATATCTGATGTAAATGTATAGCTGCTCTCTTGACTGTTATTTTGTTTCCAGTCTAGATGTTCTTTCACGTTCACGTTCATCAACAGTATTCTCTGTCTTCAGGGTAAAATGTTTTTCAGTGGTTTTGTATTGAGTCAAGTTTAGTGCTGCCGCCAACTCTGAGTAGGAGTTTTATCTCCAAGAACAACCTTTCTACAGCAAAGGTTATTACATCATACAAAGAAGGGTTTTTTTCTTTTGGTTTTATTTGACCTTCAAACAACAGTCATGTTGACTTAAAAGCAGAGATGTCATTACTCTCCCCTCAATTCGCTTTAATGGCTGATGCTAAATTTATATTCAAAATCATTATGTGATGTTTCTTAAGTAATATGTGCTATTGTTACTCACTATGTGTAATGTCATCCACAATATACAGCAGTCATAATACACTCATTTTTATTTTTCAAAAATCCTACTTTTAATGGAACATAAAATTGGTCATGTTCTCATGAATTATTTTGCCCCACTTGGTGCAATAAGGATTAAAGGCTTTAAAAACTACATTATTTCATGTGGTTTACATAAAACATGACTTTAGAATTAAGCATTGAATTAGAGAAGTCCATATAGTTTCTTATAATTGAACAACAATCATTTCATGTGTGTGTGGGCAGGGAGAGGATGGACTATCACCCTTCTCTTTGTTATACCAGAAAATAATCTAAAATATGAGAGAAAAACTTCTCATTTGAGTTTGACTTAGATAGCAAATAGAGTAAGTATATTTTATTTCTAAACATTCATTGGAATTGCATAAATGTTTTTTCATACATGTTTTATTTACAAAATAGAAATTTTTTTTTAATAGAAAAATAGGGTTTGGTATAGTATAGTGTAGTTTTTCCAGAGGATCCTAATAAATAAAATATGACTAAGCTTTTCTATTTCAGTTATAGAAAATCTGCAGTTTGTTACATTTTGTAGTATAACTTTATTCGCTTTGACTTGTGTATAATGTTATAATAAAAAAAATAATAATAGAGTCAGACCTCTGTAGCATTAGAGAAAATATTTGGCTAGAAACAACAGCTAGTTGGCTCTGAGCTTCCCTTAAGTTTTCATGTTACTACAGGTCAGGTTTAGTTAGGAATTTAAGCTGATTTGACACTCACCACAACTAAAACTTTACTGTTACAGTAAGAATATAGAAATATGAAAATAATGCCTTAATCAAGTAGTAAAGGTGTTTTTGTCATTGGAAAGTTGCCTCCTTTTTTTGTATGTTTAAATATGTTTATATTTCTGCATAATTAATGTTTTTACATTTGTACAATCATTTTATTGTTAAAAGTGGATGTGGTATAAAACCAAACTTAGTGGACTCATGATTATTTTGTTCCATGGCCTGTAGCTTCACTTTAGGATTAAACAGAATACCACTGTAGGAAGGTGGATTTTTCTTGTTTTACTTCTGATTTGAAATAAATTTTAAATTTATCATAAGAAATTTGTTTCTAACTCTTTAATTCAAAGAGAAACACTACAAAGTTCAGCAAACCATCTACAGTATTCTTATGATAAAAATACTTGGATAATAGGCAAGAAAAATAAGGCATTTCTGTAATGGTTCTTCTTTTCCCTTTCTTGAAACCTTCTTTGCATTTCCGTCTTTTCCTTTTTTCTTCCTTAGTTTTATACATGCAAGTTTCTGTAACAAGTTACTCTGTAAAGCAGGATGGGACATGTGTATGTATGTATTTGTGTGTATATATATGTATGTATGTATGTAACTTTGTAAACTTGTCATTTATTTAAATGTGTTCCTTTAATAGATCTGTGCTCTGAGACAGAGCAATAAAATTGGTGTGTTTATATTGCAAGTCCAAGTTTACTTGCTTTAGCTCCCTGGATGGGTGTGACATGAAAAGATTGTGGTTGGACCACATGGCTCATATGCTGGACTGTGTTTTTGTGAATGGAGGCAGAACTCCAGTTCTGCCTGCTTGTCTTGAGGAATTGCTGAGGAGATCAGCTGTCTCATTCACGGGCAGAAAGAATGACTCATACATCTTCCGCCTTGTTTGGCTCCAGGTCATTGTTACAGTGGATAGAACTGGTTTTAATTAAATATTAACCCCTTTTATACTTGATGTTTGTTTTATTTATAATTCTTCCACTTTTTCCTTAGCTCTAAAAGAAAACCCAACAGGCACATAGTTTGTAAGAATAGGAGGGTTTTCGCTTTCCTGCAGCCAACCTTGGAAAATTTTTCATTGCTTACTTTTTCTTAAGTAATGCATATTATTTCATTTGAAAGTTAAAAAGAAGTATAACATAAAGGCAAGCTATATTTAAAATTACCCATCCCCAAGGCAATATTAGTTAAGAAAGGATATTAAAATTAAAAAGGAGAATTGGTGAGTTTGTGACATATAGGTCATGATTAATATTTTGATGAGTTTCTTTCTGATAATATGTATTGATATGTAGCAAAAACAGAGAAAACAGTAAAACAACTTTGGATAATAATCTAGGTGAAGCAAATAGCTGAGAGTGCAGATACTACCCTTTTAAAGCCGAGATCCTGAGACTTGATGGCAACTTGTCTATTAATGTGCAATGAACTGATAGAGCCGCTCCAGCTATTACCAATAAAATCCACATGCTTAATCTCCTTGAAAGCATTTTATTGGTCTTTTGGTATATACTTTCTCCCCTTCTCCTTTCCTCCTCTTCCCCTTCGTCTTTAATTACATAGTGTGGGGAAACATTTCCATTCCCCAAAGGTGATTATATCAAGCACAGTTTATAATAGATAGTAGTGGAAAAAACATTGCTTTTTTAGGTTGACCCCTATTGTTAATTTTCAACTTTGGCGTTGGTATGGCTTGCTGCAAATTTTCAGGCAGCTGTAGTTTGCTCCTTCACAGTATTCCCCTGAATTGAAGAAAAAAGGAAATGTATGATACAAGTGTGGCAATACTTTGTCATATTTTCCTTGCCTAGATCCAACTTGTGTTTTTAGTTAACTGCTTTCCGTTTACTCTAACTTGAAATTAGAGGTATACTTAAGCCTTTGTCTATTTAAGTAGCATGCTGCTTCATTTGGTCTATTCAGTTTCTTAAGATTAGCTTCTGTGAAAATGTGAGTCATATGTTTTTTGTTAAAATTCTGTAATATGTTCAGGAATAAGTGTGAAGTATTTATTCAGTATGTTAAGGAGTTAGAACAGAAATAGGAATTCTTATTCTTACTCTTTATAGATTGTTGGTGTGCAGCTATTTTCTGTATATTTGCGAGGTATAACTTCTAGATTATTCTACTCCTAAAATTTGGCCCTTTTTTCCTCACACATATTCCAGCACACATCACACTCCCATCAATGACTCTGTGCTACTCTTGCAGTGACATATATTACGAAGTTGCAAATTTGCTTACCATACTAGAAAAAAACAAACAAAAGACCTTTAGGGCATTCATATCATTATATTCAGTTACAAATATACTTTTGTTACTCACCAGCTATTTTTAACTTTTCCTGTAAAGGGATATTATATTTTTATCAGATTCTTGTAAATGTTGGCTTTTTAAAAGCCCAGTAATTGTTGTGGTTGATAAATTTGCATCTCAATAGTTATATCTGTTTAGCTGTTAATTCTGATTGAGAACCAAAACAAGGATATAATGGGAAAAATGTGCAGGATTTGATTCTGTGTACTTGCTGTTATTTATTAAATATATATTTAAAACGCTTGTAATTTTTTTGGTATGAAGACTTACTTGAAAGCGCACCCTTCGACTTGTAATTTATGAATCTTTTAGAACATTTTTTTCTGCAATGTCAAAAAAAATATGTTGTGTTAATAGCGGAGAGAATGCTAATGTACAGATTTTAGCTGTTTCTTTGCCTCTCCAGTAGACTTCGTTACAAGTAAAGATATTAAACCGAGCAATCTAATGACAAGTACTTTTTTGTGGATGACTTGAAAGACAAGGGTAGGTGGGTAGAGGACTGGAAAGAAGAAAATAAGGAACATTTCTTGAGTAGCTGGCATTGTGTTTAGACTGTTTCATTTAATCCTTGCCAAAAAACCTGTATTTGGTCACTATTAAACTGATGAGTAAAATTCAGTTTGACGAGGTTCAGTAACTTAACCAAAGTTGCACAGCTAGCATGTCATAGAATTAAGATTTGCAGTTCACTCACTTTAAAGTTGTTACCCACATTATCAGATATTAGAGCAATATGAAGAGAAAAACATTCTCCTTGCAATATAGGCTGATCAAATAGGCATCAGTTAAAACTTGAAAAAGTTCTTAATTTGTTTGATTTTGTTTGGTAGTGGGGATAGAGTGCATTTGTAATAAAGTTAATTATTGGTATAGAGAAGAGAGTTGTTAGAAAACAGCTGAATGTCAAACTGCATACATTTTTATAATAGGCACAATTACCAGATTGTTATGCTCTTCATAATAGAACATAAATTTTATTCAGCCAAATGTCTGTTTTTAAAGAATAATATTAAACTAATAAAAAGAACTTTAATTCTGTATACTGTATTCTTTTTTATATAAAATTTTTTAAAAATATAGAATTCCTTTTTATGTAGATTTTTTTCTTAAGCCATTCAATTATCAACCTAAAGCATTTTCAAAAGAGACTGTTTATTTTAATAAGCATTCCTCATACAGAATAGGCTCATTTTGAAAAGTTAATTAACATCTATTTAAATATGACTTGGCTGGATAAAAAGTTTCAGTATTACGTAACACTAATAAAGTAATACTAGCTAATCAAATCGCAGCTAAAGTTAATTAGGATGATAATTCATTATATTTTTATCAAATTAAAAGTAACCTAACTTCTATTTTTTGGGGGTGTGTGTGTATTTATGTGTGTTTGTGAAAGCTTATTATTAATATTCAGTTTGGAATAGGTTACTTCGATGTCTAAATTAACTGTGATGAAAACGTTTTTGAAGTGAAAAATGCACTTGTGTTTTGATTGCTGCCAAATGTATGAAGTCCTTGCTCTTCAGTATTTTTCCTTTACTAAAAATAGGAAAGTCTTTTGACATTAGGACTGACGAAATAGTGATATTCTTTTTGTTAATGCCTAGTAGTTGCCAGGAAAATATTTTGAATGAAAAGATGACATTTGTGTTATTGTTTATTATTTTATTAATATGAATATAATCTTTGAAATATAATACTTTATTATATATGAGCCAAATCAAGGACTATTCTTCCCTTTAAAAATCTTTGTAGCATACTCTGGCAAAATTCAGGGCAAGCGTTTTAAAATATGGTGTATTTTGCAGGACAGAGAACATACCAGCAGACGTTTCTAAAAAAGCGGAGGGATGTGTGTGATAACTGCACATCACTTAAAATAATTGTGTGGTTAATTTAAATGGGCTGCTTACACACTGGCAGTGTGAAATAGCTTTTGCTCCATTCTTGGAAAAAAAAAAAAAAACTGTAGGAAATGGAAATTCCGTAGCTTTCTTTATTTTGCATCTCTTTTATTTCCATCTGGCAGGTGAAATTCAGAGGGAATACACCTGCTATAGTCCTATTTCTGACATATATATGGTTCCTAGTTGACATCAATGATCCCCTTCCATTTCCCCTCCTAAGTAGTGTTGTCAATACCATTTTAAATAGGAGCTCATTGGCAAATAATCATAGGTTTGATCTCAGCCTAAGAAGATCTTACTTGACAGATTTTACTTGACATTCCTTATGCTTTTGGCAGTTTTTCTCTTAATTTTTTTTTTTTTTAATTTTCTTTTTCTTCTTCAGCTCAGGTACCTGACAATGATGAGCAGTTTGTACCAGACTATCAGGCTGAAAGTTGTAAGTATAGTATGACTCATCTCTTGTATTTTTCTGTCTTTCTGGTTTCCTTCTTTCCTTCTTTCTCTTTGGTTGGTTTTCACGTCCAGTGTCTTGTCTTACATTGTACAAGCGCCTTTTTAACTTACAGCCATAAGATGATTTGATTTGTCAGGTTGTGACATCAGCAGAAACTCTATTTTGAGCAGAATCCCTGAATTCTGTATATTGGAAGAGAACTCCAAATAGTAGGCAAGGAAAACTGAGTTGATTGAAAGATGGTCTTGTTCTTCGTATCGGTAAATATCTTTGGGAGGAAATAGGGTGTGATCCATGAACATGCACATGTTTACTTCCAGTTTGCCAATATGCTTATAGAGAAATGCCTGGATGTTGATGGGAGATAGAGTTAAAAACTACTTGAGATTAGTTATTGTATAATTTATAAAAGATTCTGGAGCAAACATTCATTGGCTTATTGTAGTATTTTAAATTCATGAATTGTCATCTGCTTTTATTTAATTTTTAACCTGAAATTTTCTGCTTCCTGGTTGCAGTAGCACAAATGGAACAGCCATTGGCTTCTCTCAGGGTTCCTCCTTCCACGCTCCTTTCCCTGAGCCTTGCTCCCAGGTCTGTCAGAGAATGCATGAGGAGTTATTCATGGAATACTCACTGTCCCTTAATTGCAGAGTGAGCATTTTGCCTGTACAAACATGGTTGCCTCGGGGTTTACTGCTGATGTTTATAATTTGCCATTCTACCAGCTAACTGCTGCTACTGACCAAAGGAGCAAATAGTAAGGAAAAGGGTATAAATGCCATCTTATTTATGAAACTGGCCTAATGCATTTTTATTCTGTTGGTGACATCTAAATTTGTTTTATTTTTTCAGATCATTGATAGTATGAGAGGAGGCAATATCGGTAGTAACAAGAGATGCTTGATGTCTTACAGCTTATGAAACCCATATGTTCACACCTTTATATCATAAATCTAATACAAATACCTGCATTACTTCAAGTAACAGATGTTTGTGGGCAATATTTTCAGCATTTATGTTTGATATATTAAATTTCTCAGGCGTAGAGGGTTGTGCAAGGTTTTGTCCAGATTCTTTAACATGTTACATGTTTTAGCTCAGCTTGGTTATAAAGAAATCACTGTGGTAAAATATACGTACAATAAAATTTACCATTTTAACTATTTTTAAGTTTGTAGTTCAGTGGCATTAAGTACATTCACATTGTTGTACAACCTTCACCACTATTCAACTTCAGAACTTTTTTATATCCCAAGCTGAAGTTCCGTACCTGTAAAACAATAACTCCCATTTCTCTGCCCTCAGTCCCTGATAACCGCTGTTCTATTAGCTTTATTTTTGATCCAAGAAGAAGACTGTATAATGCTATTTGATGTCTAAATGCAGGTATTTGACATAGGCTTTCAAGAAACTTACTCAGCAAATATATAGAACTTAATTAGACACCCTTAGAAACACTCCCAGCAGAGGATGGCTCACACAAGTCCTCCCCTTCTTGATTAAAGTCTGGGAAGAGAATGGTCATATTCCAACATTTCCCTGCCTGTGAGCAGTTGAATTCTTCTTTCTAAAAGCTAACCACGTTGTCTGAGTAAAAGAATTAAACTTGTTGATATTTTACATCTAAAGTAATTGGTAACAATTCCATTACTATAGCAATTGTCACGGTAAAATGAACCACCTAGAGGTAATTTTTTACTACTTTTCTTATTTGACCTCTTTTCAGCTTTTCTTATTGTTGAATATTTAATCTCTTTGAACTCTTCTTAAGGTCACACGGGCATGATTTTCTTCCTTTTTTTTTTTTTTTTTTTTAACTCCCTTGACCACTCCTTCTCTCTCAACTCGTTTTCCTTCCCTTCTCTTTGTGGACCTCTTCTTTCCCTAAGGTTCTGTCCCCAAACCTTTCCTTTTTTTTTTCCTTTCTTTTCTTTTCTTTTTTTTTTTTTTTTTTGAGACAGAGTCTCGCTTCACTGCCCAGGCTGGAGTGCAGTGGTGCGATCTCGGCTCGCTGCAAGCTCCACCTCCCAGGTTCACGCCATTTTCCTGCCTCAGCCTCCGGAGTAGCTGGGACTACAGGTACCCACCACTACGCCCAGCTAATTTTTTGTATTTTTAGTAGAGACGGGCTTTCACTGTGTTGGCCAGGATGGTCTGAATCTCCTGACCTCGTGATCCACCTGCCTTGGCCTCCCAAAGTTTTGGTATCTCAGGCGTGAGCCCCTTTCCTCTTATTTTACATGCACCATGCCATCACTGTCCCATAGAACTTTCTGTGATGGACATGACTACACCTGTGCCACCTGATACAGTGTCCACTAACCACATTGGCCGTTGAGCACACAAAATGTGGTTAGTGGGACTGAGGAAATGAATTTTTAACTTTATTTAATTTTGATTATTTTAAATTTAGACGTGTCTGGCTACTGGCTACTATATTGGGCTGCACAACTTTGAACAACAATGTCTTCCACATTGTTGTCTCCAGCCTGGCTCTTCCCTCTGAAGCTGTCTATTGGACATCCTCACCTGATCCCCCGCTAGTGTCCCTGTGCAGATGAGAAAAAGGCAACACCTCTGGACTCACTCCCTCAGCCCTCGGCTGTGCATTGCACAAAACACCATTTACACGCCAACTCCAATCTTTAACGCAATGCTCCACAGGCAGTTTACACTCGGCAAGTCCAACAGTGAAGTCACGATTTTTCCTGACCAACGTTGCTCTGTTACTTCTGTTGCCTTTCTAAGTTAGTGGCATCACCATCCAAACTGAAATCCTGATATTTATCCTCAGAGAACTCGGTTCTTTACCATAAACCTCAAATTGCTAACCAAGTTGTTGATCCTAGCTTTCAAAAATATCTTACTTTCATGGCCTCTCCTTCATCCCTATTTCATTGCTTTAGTTCGCACACCTACATTCTGCCTTCACTGAACTTCTGAGTCAGCCTTTTGGTAGGTTTTCTTGCCTTTTGATTTTCCCTCTTTGCAAGCCGCCCTTTGCAGTAGCATTAACACATAGCTATTTGGCCTTGTTAGTTTTCTTCTTAAACTGTCTGCAGGACAAAGTCCTATTTCTTTAGCTGTACAGAAAATTGTTCTATAACCCAGGCCTTGACTATCCTTTTGGTTTAAACTCTTGCTACTCCAGTACCGTGTCTTTTCCTTTCCTCTGTACTTTAGCGCTTCTAATTTTTCAGTTCTCTGGGCAGATTGAGCTGTTTTAAGTCTCTTTGCCCTTGCATATGTTCATTTTGCTTTAAAAGTTTTCATTTTTGCTTGGCAATCTGGTGAACCTCCCATTTCAGACTCTGCTTAGATTTCACCTCATTGAAGTCTTTCTCAGCCTTTTCTTGCCGCCCTAGCCCCACAGAGTTAGCTGGACTCCACCGCATCTTGTATGTTGTTTTTATTATATTATAGTATTTTAGATACATTTGTGTCTTTGATGAGATTGTGAACTTCTTGAGGGTACACGAAGCATGTCACGTTCAGCATGACTTGCATGTTACAGAAGAATAATAAGTAAAATTATTATTGTGTTCTTGATCACCTTCTTAGTGCTTATTTCCTCCTAAGCATCTTAAGAGTCTTAATTCCTTTCTTAAGGTAGAAACATATGATATGCCTTAAAACTGCACATATAGTCTCATTCTAGGAAAACTTGCCGAAACCAGGAAAGTTTAACCAAAGGTGTTCAGAATCGTGAAGGTTTATTTTACTTCAATTAGAGAATATTTACAGTTTAACCAATATGGCTTTGGGACATGTAAATAAGACACATAATAACTAAAAAATACCTATAAACAGAGGCAAAAATAAGTCTGAAATAGCCTAATTTTAAAAAAAAGTGGAGGTATACGTTATTTCAAGTTTTCACAGACACGAAGGACTGTTGTTCAGATCACAGTGACCAACTAATTTTAGTCTTCACTGAAGAAAGGACGAGAGGGAAATGATTTAAAAAGAAGAATAAGGCATTTGTATTAGATACTAAAGAGGATTTCTGGATGCAGAGGTTTATCAAATATTGGAATTGAGAGGTTAGATGGTCTCCAAAATGCCTTTAAACAGATGCTTGATTCTCGTCCGTCTGGGTATGCTTAGTGGGGGCAGAGGGATCCTATCTCTAGAAAGAGAAAGAAACTCCATCCCCTCTGTGTGGCCTGTCTGTAAATTCTATGCGGATAGTTTTGAAAATGTGAATAATCAGATTTCCTTGCATACCTCAATGAAATAAGATGCTTCTGCCTTAGCTTTTACCGCTTTAGTCCTTTGGTGAATGAAGGTTAAGAGAATGAAGAACAAAATTTTGCTCAATACTGGATTATAGAACATGCATTTGACTGTAACATGTTTAAATGCATGTAGAATAATAAGGATCAGAGCATCCAAAAATTGTGAAAATGAGATTAAACCATAACATTTGAGAACTTTCTAAAAATTTCCCTGAGCATTATTTATTGCTGTTCACAAAATATTTTCATTGGAAATGTGGAATCCGGTGATGGTGTACTATAAATTACTAACCTTTGAAGGATGCTAACTTTGAAGCAAGTATAGGCATTAAAAATAAGTGAAAACAGAGCCTGGGCATGGTGGCTCGTGCCTATAATCCCAGCACTTTGGAAGGCTGAAGTGGAGAATTGCTTGAGCTCGGGAGTTGGAGACCAGCCTGGGCAACATAGTGAGACCCTATATCTATCAGAAAATAAAAATAAAAACCAAGTGAAAACAACTTCCTACAAGTGCATGCAGGAAATCGATGAAGGCTAAGAGAAACAATAACATGCTTTTAACAAATTGTTTATTCCTTAGCAATAAATCTTTTCATAACTCAGAACTCTGTTGGAAAAAATAGAATTACGTTAGGATGTGCTTTAGTCCAGAAGAAATAGAAGTGTGTCTTCTCAAAAAGGACAAATTAAGGAGTATTTCAAACACAGGTGAAACTTATGTTTCTGAAGTGGATATACATTTGTATTTAAACAGAATTTTCCTAAATTGTATACTTGAAGTTTAATTACATCAGTGTTTTCAATCTTATTTTATTCTGAGACAGGGTCTCGCTTGGTTGCCCTGGCTAGAGTGCAGTGCCATGATTTTGGCTCACTGAAAACTCTGTCTCCTTAGTTCAAGCATTCTACCCTACTTCATCCCCCCGCCAAGTAGCTGGGACTACAGGCACGCACCACCATGCCTGGCCAATTTTTGTATTTTATGTAGAGATGTGGTTTTGCCCTGTTGCCCAGGCTGGTCTTGAACTCCTGGGTTAAGTGATCTGCCCACGTTGGCCTCCTGAAGTGCTAGGATTGCAGGCACGAGCCATCGTGCCCAGCCTTAAATCATATAAAATCATATATTTTAAATTTAGCTATATCTTTTTTTTTTTCCTTTTTGAGACAGAGTCTCATTGTATCACTCAGGCTGGAGTGCAGTGGCACGATCTCGGCTTACTGCAACCCCAGCCTCCCGGGTTTAAGTGTCCCCTGCCTTAGCCTCCCAGGTAGCTGGGATTACAGGCATGCGCTACCATGCCTGGCTAATTTTTGTATTTTTAGTAGAGACGGAGTTTCACTATGTTGTCCAGGCTGGTCTCAAACTCCTAACCTCAAGTGATCCGCCCGCTTTAGCCTCCCAAAGTGTTGGGATTACAGGCGTGAGCCACCACGCCCGGCAGTTATATCATTAATCTTTAAAAATCTACCACCTTTCATTTTGTTCTTCTCAACAAAATTATGTGTTATTTTTATAGCTAGTTTGTTTCCATTTGGTTACATTAGTTCATTTCAGTCTTTTCTCTATAGCGATTCACATGATAATGATATTCACATTTACATTTTATCTTCTTCCAGAGCATTTCCAGGAGTATGCATAACTCCTAGGGTTATGCAAAATTCCTAACAGGATAGATCCTTGTAACTCTACTGTTTTGTCTTACACTCAATAAAACACACTGGAAGGCAAGTCAATTGGAAAAAATGTTATTACAGAAATAATAATAACCCTGACTCTTCACTATTTACAAAAGTAAATCTTTTGCAAACTTCTATACTTTATCAGATGTCTGTAATACAATACTAGTGGGCCACACAAAAATCATGCTGACAAACCCGTGTGTGGGGACTCAGCTGTTTAAAACCACTATTATTATTACATGGGTGACACTTTTTTTTGTTTGTTTGTTTGAGACGGAGTCTCTCTCTGTCTCCCAGGCTGGAGTTCAGTGGCCGGATCTCAGCTCACTGCAAGCTCCGCCTCCGGGGTTTATGCCATTCTCCTGCCTCAGCCTCCGGAGTAGCTGGGACTACAGGCGCCCGCCACCACGCCCGGCTAGTTTTTTGTATTTTTTAGTAGAGACGGATTTCACCATGTTAGCCAGGATGGTCTCAATCTCCTGACCTCGTGATCCGCCCGTCTCGGCCTCCCAAAGTGCTGGGATTACAGGCTTGAGCCACCGCACCCGGTTGACACTTTCTTTAAGTAAATGAAAATCAAAACTACACTTTGTTTCTTTAGGAATTTCTGGTTTTAAGAATAGCATTGGGTTGGACACAGTGGCTCCTGCCTGTAGTCCCAGCACTTTGGGAGGCCGAGGAGGGCGGATCACCTGATGTTAGCAGTTTGAGACCAGCCTGGCTAACATAGCGAAACCCCGTCTCTACTAAAACTGCATAATTAGCTGGGCGTGGTGTTGCATGCCTGTAATCCCAGCTACTCAGGGAGGCTGAGGCAAGAGAATTGCTTTAACCTGGGAGGTAGAGGTGGCAGTGAGCCGAGATCATGCTATTGCACTCCAGTCTGGGTGACAGAGTAAGATTCTGTCTCAATAAATAAATAAATAAATAAATAAAATAATAGCATTTGACTTTTTTTTTTCTTTTTTTGCAATGAAATAGAAAAAAAGAAATACTTAGATTACTGTTACAAATCTGCTTCTTAGAAAACTGAAGTCAGTCAGGTCTATGTAGACCCTGACTGAATAATTTATGTTAACATGTACTTGTCCAGGATCAGAAAAATTACATTTATGGTTTGTTTCCATAATTTCCTGGCTTTTTACTAAGCTACCTTCCTACATCTTGTTTCTTTCAACACATACAGTGAGTACTTTATACATTTGATTTTTTTTTTTTTTTTTTTTTTTTTACTAATTTTGAAAACTTTCTTGCCCGATTAAGTTTTTTTGATATGATTGGTCAGGAAAACTTTGTCTTCTTTCGTCTTTCTGACTGCTTTTACCAAAATGAGAGCACACACTGAAAGGGAAATGGCAGTTTTTGGATTTAAGAACATGAGTTTTTTGGTTTTCAGTTTCAAAAAAATTTAAAACTTTTTTTGAGGCATGTTATTTAAACATGTTACCAAGTAAACTCAAACTATCCATTTCAAGGATGACTAGTTGCATACCTTCCCACCCAAGTTAGTATTCCTGAGAGCTATACGATAGCTACCTCTTGATGGTTCTGAGTTTCTTTGGGGTATGCTTTTTGTAGTTGCTGCTTTGTGGGTTTTTTTTTGTTTGTTTGTTTGTTTGTTTTTTGAGACAGAATCCCGCTCTGTCGCCCAGGCTGGAGTGCAGTGGCTACGATCTCTGCTCACTGCAAGCTCCGCCTCCCGGGTTCACGCCATTCTCCTGCCTCAGCCTCCCGACTAGCTGAGACTACGGGCGCCCACCACCACGCCCGGCTAATTTTATGTATTTTTAGTAGAGATGGGGTTTTACCGTGTTGGCCTGGATGGTCTCAATCTCCTGACCTCGTGATCCACCTGCCTTGGCCTCCCAAAGTGCTGGGATTACAGGCGTGAGCCACCGCACCCGGCCCAGTTTAAATATTTTGTCAAAGCAGTATATTTATAGAGTAGGAAAAAGTGCAAATAAAATTATTCCCCATTCCTGCAACTCCACAACTCACAGTCCTCTCTAGAAGCAACTGCCTTTTAGTTGTTCTACATACTAAATAGCTTGCACTGCAACTTCTTGTTTTATCAGTTTTAGATTTTACCTGTTGTTCTATGGAGATAGAAAAACATTTTGGATAGGTTTTAATTACTTTAATGCTAGTAATTGGCTGTTTTATTCTACTTCAGTTTGGTAATCTTATTCAGACCTGGGTGTGAATAAAAATCATTTGGGAAGCTAGTGCAAATGCAGCTTCATGTTTCCTGTCCTGTGAGAGCTTGACATTAGAGGCCTAGAACTAGGTTTCCGAATCTCTAAGGAGCTGTTAGGTGATTCTGATGCAAGCTATTCATGAAGTGCAAGGTTAGATATTTTGTTATGTACTTAATTGTAAAATAAAGACAGCAGTATCACTGTTTTGCAATTAAATTGTAAGCTGGATCTTGCCATTCATACCCATATACAATTTGTTATGTAATAGAGGCAATCAGTTTCTGGAAAATATTATTTAAGTAACATATTGTCATCTTATTTTTTAAATATACTAGGGAATCAAAAAATGAAGGCTATATAAAAATGTTTTTAATATATTCTTATTTTTTGTTATCTTTGCTAGAATTATATATATTTTCCACTTCCAAAGATTATTCTCTACTTTTACTGTGAGACAGTCATTGCTGATTGTAGATTTCTGTTATACTGGAATCAATTCTAGTTTAGAAGGAACTTCCCAATGCTGATTAGAGAGAACCAAGGCATAGATGACCCACCCTGTTCTAGGTGTGTCTGGTAGGAATTCTTGTCTTTAGATGTTCTACTCTTCCATTGGTGCAGATGCGTTCTATGTCTGTCACAATTAAAAGTCCAGCAGCCCCCTTTCCAGTAAAGCGAAAATTTTAGTTTGGTGCTTGATTGGTTTGCAAGGAATACATTTTTTAAATCAAAATGAAAATCCAATGAAAAGTACTCTCCATCTTGCAAGTAGGCTCTTTTGCAAGAATTTTTGTTTTAGATACCCTCCCAGGAATCCATCAAGTCCAACAAAAGAAATAAAATCTAAATCATATACCTCGGGTATGTCTCTTAACCTTTATTTACTTATCTATAAGTTGACAGGGAAACAAATCTTTCAGGCCCAGAGCCACATTATGATTTTGTGCCAGAAGGAAAAGAGAAAGGATACTATTTAAATATGGTGCATGCATGCTTAAATTGAAAAGAGGGTTTTAGAAAAAAACATAATTCATGGGGGAATAATGTATGTAGAATTTACTATGAAGGACCACTTTCCTTTATGGGAAGTAGATGTACTTTCCTTTATTAGTATACTTACAGTTTTCTCACTGTAAGTATACGGAATGTAAGTATTGGACAGGTGCAGCCAATACTTATATTCTGTATGCTTACAGTGAGAAAATTACATTAGTCTTGATTTTAATAAAGTATGTTCTAGTAGATACTTTTCACTATTTTTGGTTTACTCTTGTTAAGGTAGATAGGGCAGACTTCTGCCCAGACGAAAACCAAAAAATAAAATTCAAAACCCTACAAAACTGGTGCTTGCTCTTCCAAAGCTGAAAGCTAAAAATATATATATTAACCCAAGTCTTCAGCTTTTTCTTTCCTATTTTCCTTCTTTAATTTTGTCCTTAATATAACAAGATATTATAGAAATTGACTTTTGAAATGTGCTCAAAGGAAGTATGTCAGCAAATATTTTTAACTTACCCTCCCTGTAATTAGTCACAAGTTATTTTGAAGAAAATGATCTATACCTTCTTTGGTTGAACTTGACCTCATATTAAATAATTATTTTGATATACAATGAATGGACTTGATAGAAATATAAGTCAAACAATATTTATTCAAAAAATCTAGGTAAAGGATGTCAGTGGAAAATTATTTGCAGAATCAAATATTGTACTTTTTGTCCCCATATTTTTAATAAATATGCATACATCTGTATATTCTGATATGTAAAAAAGTAAACCCAACAATTATTAGTATTTGGAACTAAAATAAAAGCAGTCATGAAAATAAATATATTTGGGGGCTACCACCTCATAGAACTAAACTTATTTCATGAAATAAGATACAAAAAAGAAGTAACCTGAGCTAAACTACTACATGTGGACCTTCACATTGTAATTGTATGTTTAGTGTTTGTTATGGGTTTTTATTGGTATCATTTTTCCACTTTTTCTTTTTATCATAATAAACATCTATTTAAGATGCACAGTGCATATTTGCTTCTGTCTGTCATTGAATTTTTTCCTAATGAGAGTTGGTGCCGTGTCTTACTAGGTAAAAGTTTTGGTTAGATGTTATTGTTTTTTAAAATCTAAAGCACTGTTTGCATTTGATAGTAGCTAAGGGTAGTGTTAACTCAAGAACTTCATTATTGGCAATATATCAGGAAAGGCTAGATTAAAAATACTGTTTATATAATGTCTGATTAAGCTTTCAGATCAGAAAAGTACCTCTGTGCAATGGTTTTCTACATAATCTTTTGAATCTTTTGTAAATCTAAAGTTTAGCAAAGAAAGTTTTTTTGGTTTGTTTTGCTGTAGGTGTGACATTATTAAACTACTCAGAGATTTGTTTCATAGTTACTCCTAGTTATTGTGTATACAATCCTGTTTTGACTAGTTTTTAGGTCCTGTTGAAGAGGTTTGAATTGTGATGGACCCTTTAATGATCTCTTATTGTAGCAGAATCTTGTATTCACATTTCTATTTTCAAAATTGGAATGATTATATTCTTGCAAATGAGATCCATATCCATTACCGTTATTTTTATGATTTTAAATATGAATAATAAATCTTAACAGTTTAACAATTCTTATTTTACCTATGAGATTTTAGTTTAATTAATTTATTTATTGGGTACATATGCTCCACAGTTGTAGTCTATACAGGTGTTAAGTAGGTTTATAAGACTCTTGATGTTTATTCATTCAACAAATGTGTTTTGAGTCCCTATTTATGCCAGGTTTTGTACTAGTCACTGGTGATACAGTAGTGAAAAAAGTCAGAAAAATATCTGCTATCATTTAGCTTATGTTCTTACTGCATATAATTGATAAATGAAGTTGTATTTATTGCATATTGAATGATGTGAAATTATATGAGTGATGTGAAATCTATGCATAATCACTGCGTATTTAGACTGATCTATTACATATTGAAGAAAATGTGCTTAGGTTTCATGTAATTTTAGTGGGTTTTTTCTTTTTTTTTTTTTGGTTTTTGGTTTTGTTTTTGAGACAGAGTCTCACTTTGTCGCCCAGTCTGGAGTGCAGTGGCATGATCTCGGCTCACAGCAACCTCAATCTCCTGGGCTCAAGTGACCCTCCCACCTCAGCCTGAGACCATAGGTGTGCACCGCCCTCCCTAGATAATTTTTGTATTTTTTTGTAGAGATGGGGTTTTGCCATGTTGCCCATGCTCGTCTCGACTCCTGAGACCAAGCAGTCCTCCCGCCTCGGCCTCCTACTGTGCTGGGATTATAGGTGTGAGCCACCACACCCGGACTTAATTTTATATTATTATTATTATTTTTTTTTTGG
This sequence comes from Macaca nemestrina, assembly GCF_043159975.1. NCBI lineage: Eukaryota > Metazoa > Chordata > Mammalia > Primates > Cercopithecidae > Macaca > Macaca nemestrina. Next base: position 84,711,427 of record NC_092128.1, on the reverse strand, counting down.
CGGGGGGGGGGGACGGAGTCTCGTTCTGTCGCCCAGGCTGGAGTGCAGTGGCGAGATCTCGGCTCACTGCAAGCTCCGCCTGCCGAGTTTACGCCATTCTTCTGCTTCAGCCTCCCGAGTAGCTGGGATTACAGGCGCCCGCCACCACGCCCGGCTAATTTTTTTTTTGTTGTTTTTTTAGTAGAGACGGGGTTTCACTGTGGTCTCGATCTCCTGACCTTGTGATCCGCCCGCCTCTGCCTCCCAAAGTGCTGGGATTACAGGCGTGAGCCACCGCGTCCGGCCAATTTTATGATTATTTTAACAAAATGTACTGTGTCCAAAGGTGAGGCCACTGGATTTCCCAGTGGATGATGGCTATCAGAGTCTGTGTTAATACCTTTTGACCTATGCTAAAATTCATGTTATAGGGGACTAAGAAGAATATATTTGGACTTTTTAAAAATGATGTACTCTAATGTTAATTATTACTATATGCAGAGTATTGTCCTATTCATTGAGATCATATTTGTTCTTTAAGATTCAGATCAGATGTTATTTTTCCCTTAATTATCTTAGAATTAACAACTTCTGTGTGCCAATACATATTAATTTTAATCCATACATCCTAATTTTAATCCTATTTTCATTGGCTTATAGAGGACGGTTCATGCCCTATTTGTGTGTGTTATTCACATTGAATACTGAATTGAATGAGTAGTTTCTTGGGTATTTAGAATCTTATTTTTTAAAAAACATATTCATGCATAGGTGGTTTGAATTGTTTGAAAACGAATGCCAATAGCTGCTTTTACTTCCCTCTGTTTTATATTTCTTTGAGGGCTAATGGAAAGCTGTTTGCATTTATGTAACATTAGAGCTAAATCTCAGTTATCAGATTAGGGCACTGTAATAAATATTATTAGATACTCCTATCTCACCACACATTTCTCAATTAGGACAAATACTCTGAAATAACTTGTTATTGTTCCTATTTTACATGAAGAGAAACCCAGGGCATAAAATAACCAAATAACTAAGGCATGCGATGACTGAAATTACACAGCTGAGAATCCCAGCTCATGGTTGCTTAGTGTGTGCAGATCTTCCCTCCCTGATAGCCAGTACTCAGACTACATGTACAAGCTTCAAAACTGTTTCTATTCTGGAAAAAAAAAATCTGCATGGCTAACAAAGAATGTGTTTTGCTAATAGTTTTTGAAAATTATTCTCATCAACATATGATAGAGGAAGAGAGACCAAGAGGACCTTCCAATAGAGGTTCATCTCAAGAAAGATGTTCTGTGAATTCATCTGAGCGAATAGCTGTGAGAAAAATAGATGGGAGGACGTGGTGTTTAGGAACTATTCCAGTCCTTGTCTAGGCTGCAGTGTGTGCGCTTCTCTGCCTCAAAGATTTTCTCTTATTTATCAGAATTCGAGAGATGTTTTTGATAACACTGTATATTTGTGTGTTGTTTATGCACAGGTTTTGGCCCCAGAATGTTTCAGACATGTCGTACTTTTCTCATGGAGAAGAACAGCCATTTGGGAACGGAGGCAGTAGTAGTAGTAGCAGCAGCAGCAGAGGTATTAGTAGTAGGAGGAGGAGTATTACTAGTGATCATGGAATTCCCATTATAGTAGTAAATATTCATAGAAGTTTCAAAACTGCAGCTTGAGATGATAAAGATTAATGATATCAACACCTTTCACTTAAAGATGAGAAACTGAAATCCAAAAAGGTTAGCAGGCTCTTTATGATTTTAAAAGAAAGATTGTACGCCCTTAGCTGTGTGTTGGGAAAATAGTAAATAAGGAAAAATATGAACCTGGATACTTTCACTAATTAGTGATTTTCTTTTCTTTATCAGATTCACTATTTGTGACACTGGAATAAGAAATACTTTTCTCACCCATTTTGTTATTCAAAAGGGTATTTTTAAATTCTGCTACATCACTAGCACAAATGTATATTTGTTGGATGTAAGAATAAATTCAATTCAGTATCTTTATGCCAGGTTTTGTCTCCTTTATCAATGTTAATGTATCTATGCATAATTCTTCGCTTAGTATTATATAGATTTTTCACATTAAGTATGATCATGATCTATAAACCAATACAAAATTCTGGATAAATTTTGATTAGAAATATATGCACCCCTTTCTCCATTTATCCCCCAGAACTTTTCAACACTGACATTTAGTCCTAAACCATAAGATGCTTTTCTTAGAATTATTTCCAGCTACAGAGTTACCAGCAAAAGTTCTGCCAAATACTATCAAGGCCACCCAACATGGTTAAAAATGGCTCATCCTTATCAAGATGTATGGGTAGTGTTGAAGCAAACCTCTCAGTAGTGTCAGCTTTTCCTTTGAAATGGTGGTCATGCTGTGAAGTGAACTTCTACTGCTGTTTGCGGTTGTTTTTCTCCATCCTTATGAACACAACAGTCTTATTATGTTGATTTGATTTGATTCTGTAGTCCTTGGCACTGGGGCCAGAATGTCAGGTGATGTAGTTGTCTCAACTCACGGGTCTGCAGGGGAAGCCAAATAGCTGGATGTCACTGCTGTGTTTCTCTGGATATTTTTGCCATCTGAAATCTCCATGTTCTTGTATTCTTTTGGGAAAATCATCCCTGTTTTCCTTTGTGAAAGCTCTATTTTCATTCACAGTTTTATTGCAGATTAAAGGCTGATGCATTAGAAAGTTATCAGCTAATCAATAAACATCAGTTATCCCATTTTGTGATAAAGCTGTCCCATTGATCAAAGTGGAAATTTAGGCTTTTGGCTTTTACACAGCAATTTCTGAAAGTTCGGGTAATGTGCTTATGGAATATATAGACCTGTCCTCTTAAGTATTGGTCTTATGTAGAAATGGACATACGAATTTATGTGTGTGTGATGTACATATATGCAGGCTAATATATACAAACATCTGAATTTTATGTAAACTATAACATTCTTTTCTTAGAAGTTTTGTTAAATTCTAAGAAAATGAGAAGTCATTAGTAAACTTCTCTCTCTATATATATATGTATAGGTGTGTGCGTGCATTACATTTTTTTTTTTGCCAAGATTGGTATTAAAATACTTTCAAAAACCTTAATGTAAAATTTCAATAGTTGTGAATATAGTAAAACACACATGAATTTTGTAATTACAAAATTGGAAAAATATGCTCTTATTTTCATATTATTTATAATAATTAAGGGAATAGCAGTTTTAGACTTTTTAGATTTGGCATCTTTATTTTGGTAACATGCAGCTTGTCCTGTTGGTTACATTCCTACCATAGCTTTTTTTCATAATGAAAAATAAGTTGTGTTCATAAATATTCATAATGCCAGGCATTGTGCTAGGTGCTGTGAACTGAAAGATGAATACAATACTAGCAATAATACTAATCATTTATATTTGTTTAGCATTTTAGATTTCATAGGCCATTTTCACATCCTACATCTCATTTGATTCTCACAATGACCTTGGGATGTAGACAGAGTAGACAAAGCTCATACGGGTTTAGTGTGGTTCCTATATAAGGAACTACATTCATAGGTGTTGAATGGCAGAACCAAAACTCACCTTGTAACATTTTCCCTTGTATGCATTCCAGTAAAATGTACAAAGTTGTTATTCATTGATTTGCCATGACTATACAAGTGAATTAAAGACATAAAATAAGTGTTTTTGCCACATCCATATATACATACATGGATAAATTTGTATGCTTGTGTAATACATACATACATAAATTTGTATGCTTGTGTAATACAATAAAAGAAAAATAGAAAATTTATCAAAAATGATTTTTATTCTTCATGGAATTATTCTAATTTATAACATAATGCACAAACTAATACATATATGGAAAGCAAGGGTGGAGTAGACAATTCCTGAAGTTCCCTATTTCTCTATGAAAATCTTTATCCTTGTGCTTTGGATTGCAGGAATGTAGTCAAGGTCTATGTATACATAGGTCTTCAGCTTCAGGAATCCTGAATGTTTGCTTAACAAAATAATGATGTTCTCAAAAGAGAATTTTTAAATTTTGGTTTGGACTCTGTTTGGCAACACATAATTAGACCAGGAACATTTGCTAATGTGCCGAAATTAATTGAATATCACATTTTGCATTTTGTCTGATACGTCTTTTTTATATTATTTCATGCTACTGATAGTGTTGATGTTGAAGACACTAAAGCCGTATGATATAAACATAATGAGATTTATTTATGGGACTGAGTACAATGTACTGTATAAGAGTAGGACATTGGACCTAGGCCTCTTGAGTTCACATCTCTACTATTTACTATGTGTGTGACCTTGTACAAGCAATTTAAGATCATTGTACCTCAGTTTCCTCTTGCGTAAAAATGGGATAAATATTATCTTCCCTAGGGTGACTAAATCAGTACTAAATGAGAATATATGTATATATATATAAATATATATGTGTATATGTATATATGTGTGTGTGTGTGTAACATTGTATATGTTTATGTGAAATATCTAAGTAATATATTTGGCACATAGAACATAATATATAAGCTTTTATTCTGTATATACAAAAATATATAGATATATGAAATACACAGAACATACCATTCATAATATATCACAAGTGCATTAATTTCTGATCAACTTACCTTTTTGTGTTTTTCTTCATACTCATAAATAATGTCTACACCTACCAACATGTGGGCTTTATCTACTATATCCACACATACTGTAAATAGTTGTAACAACTTGACCTTTTGCTGTTGATCACACTAAGTAGTTCAGTGCATATCTGTAATGATACTGTCAGAAGAAACTCAGAATTGTTGTTTGTTCAAATCTACTTTGACCGTAGGAATTCATAAACAAAAAGTGTTGTGCTGGAAACATTCTGATACTTGTAATACAGACCCTGTTATAGGATCAGTTAGCATCTTATGTGTAAGATTATGGGTTATGAATTCTGGTCAGTCAAGGACACCCTAATTTGTGGGTCTAGCAAAATTGCTTCTATCCTCAATATTTTGTTGATTTCAAAGTTGATGTATTCATTGAAAGGGAAAAAAAAGTGTTGATTTTTCAATTAAGATGCAACCTTTACAATGCAAAGCAATAATAATTATAGTGTTCACTCAGCCTGAAGAAAAAATTTCACTAGTTAAATAGCAATAATCAAGATGAGAACTACATTAGAAGGGTGCTAATTTTATGATCATTGCTATTTAAATAATAAAGATGAATCCACAGGACCTTTGCTGTAACACTATTTGCAATGAAGTGGTATTCAGCTTTAAAATGGTCCTCTTGAAGCCCATTTAAAATTAATGGGCTGCTTAAATTGTGAGTGACCAAAGATCACCTTATAAAATAGCTGCTTTTCCAATGAATCAATTATAAGGCTATGGCTGGGCTTCTATAGGACAAGATTTGTTTGACCCAAAGTATTTCAGAAATATTAGTGCAATCATTCTTATATAATAACAGATTTTTTTTTTTTTTTTTTTTTTTTTTGAGATGAGGTCTTGCTCTGTTTTCCAGACTGGAGTGCAGTGGGGCAATCATGGCTCACTGCAGCCTCAACCACCCGCACTCAAACGATCCTCCCAACTCAGCCTCTTGAGTAGCTGGGACTCCCGGTGTGCCCTACCATGCCCAGCTATTTTTAAACTATTATTATTGTTTGTAGATAGGAGGTATTGCTGTGTTGCCCAGCAGTCTTGAACTTGTGGACCCAACTGATCCTTCCTCACAAAGTGTTGGGATTGTAGGCATGAGCCACCACTTCTGGCATATGATAACAGATTATTATATTTTCAGCTCCCAAGGAAAATCAATAACAACAAAAAAACAAATTAGAATTTGATTTTCATCAATCGGATTCTGCATGCTAAGTATAAGAAAAATAGATTCTAGTTTTTCTCTCTCCAAAAAGAATTACTGGCCTCAGAGAATTTGGCACTGAGGTAAAATCTTGAAGTAGTTATAAGCTCACACGGCAACATGTGAGCTTTGGAGTACAGCATGTCTAGGTTTAAATATTAGTTTTATAACTTGCCATTTTTGTGATTTTGAACTAATTAATTAACTTCTTTAAGCTGTGTAAGTTAAAGGGGAAAACAAATGGGTGAATGTAATGATTAAATGAGGAGTATGTATGAAGAATTTGGCACATAGATGAGTATTGAATAACTCAGTAGCTCTGTAGAATTCAGGCAGTATCAATATCTACTTAATTTATGTACTGTTTTGAGGGCAGATAACAGTAATGAAGATTCAGAATAGTGATGTTGATAATATAGTTAAAAGAATGTAAGATTATTGCATTTGATTAATTTAGCCATGAAAGAGTTGGTTTGTGATGTCATTATTGCTGCCACATACTGGTAGCATATCTTCCCTAGTTAGATGTAATTATTCATTATAGATTGTTCTCTAAGAGGTGAACACCATCTTCCTTTCCATTGTCCTCCACTAACAACTCAAAAAGAAGAAGTACTGTAGATGTAGCAGCAAATACATTACAGATCTGTGGAAGACTCGGATCTTTATTTTATGTGTCAGGTTGTCTATGCACAGTACTCTAAGTATTTAACTTAAGAAAGATAAATAATCTATGTATGGGTCCCAATTAAAAAAAAAAAAAAAAGGTTCCAGGGAATAAATTTTTTTTTTTTTCTTTTTTTTGAGATGGAGTCTCACTCTGTTGCCCAGGCTGGAGGTCAGTGGTATTATCTTGGCTCACTGCAACCTCTGCCTCCCAGATTCCAGTCATTCTCCTGCCTCAGCCTCCTGAGTAGCTGGGACTACAGGCATGTGCCACCACTCTGGCTACTTTTCGTATTTTTAGTAGAGACGAGGTTTCACCATGTTGGCCAGGCTGGTCTCAAACTCCTGACCTCAAATGATCCACCTACCTCGGCTTTGCAAAGTGCTGGGATTACAGTTGTGAGCCACTGTGCCTAGCCAGAACAAACCATTTTTAAGCAATCGTTTTGAGACTCATTCCATTTTAGACATTGTGTGAATTACTTGCATAGTTATCATGCCAGGATAAAGATAGATAGGTACTTAAGTATCTATTTATATGGGATACAATTCTTATGCATAAAAATATTTAAAAAAACATGATTCCTGCCTTGTAAAAGCATACTGCGAAGTATGGAAGAAGGGGAAGCATATGCTGGGACTACTTAAGGTACAGTGAGTGGGAAGTTAAAATAGCACCTAAGAGTGCAGCCTTTGGAGTCCTACTAGTTAGGCTCAATGCTCCATCTACTACTTCCTATTGATAGCCGGGTAACCTTGGTATGTCAATTAATCTCTTAGTACTTCCTCATCTTTCAAAGGGACTTTGAAGAGTGAGGATACTACAGATGTATAAGGAGGATAAAATAGATCACTCATAGTTATTAATATTAATACTATTATTATATTAACAATTTAAAAAATACTACCTGACTACAAATTAAATGAACGGTCCTTACGGACACTAAATTCTATAGATATTTTTTTAAGTAAGATCAACACAGATTGGAGTACTTGAGAAAGACCTCATGAAGAAATTGAAGAAAATGAAGAAAATGAAGCCTGACCTACAATAGAACGAGAAATATTAGAAATGACAGGAACCTAGAGATTATTCACCCAGTGTCTCTGTATTTGTTGGATAATAGCTAATACTTGTGTAATGCTCACTATGTGCTAATTCCTCTTCTAAACACTTTATAAATATCTTAATTCAGCCAGTCTTCATAGCATCCTTATTTAGTAGAAACTATTATCTCCTTCTTTTGGTGAGAAAATCAAGGCACAGAGTAGTTAGGTGGATTGTCCCGTGTCACACAGCAACCAAGTTGTAGATTTGGCTCCAGAGTTTATACTGTTAACCATGATGCTACACTGTCTCCTAGATAGAGCTGTGTGCCAAAACTAAGATTGTCGGGAGCAAAACAATTTGCTCAAAGTAACAAACAGTACCCAAGTAGTGACGGAACTGGAACGATCTTCCTTGGCACCTGATTTTTAATATATCTGTGCTTACCACACATCAACTGGGCTTCTCAAGATTTGTATGATTTACCCAGTGATGAGGGGAGGGCCTATTAAGTCGGGAGAAGACCAGGTATTAATTGTTCTGAAGTAAGAATGAGCATTTTCTGTCCATCAGAGAGAATGGTAGCAGTGTTTGAATACAGACATACACACTGGATAGCAATGGGAATGAAGTTTGATAGGTCATTTTGTGGGTTAGCAAAAGTCAGATGTATTCAGGTTTTATCTGAACAACAACAAATGGGCCAACCTGGACATTTCTGAGGATGAAAATGTCATGTTATTGGGGAGGAAAAGTGGAAAGAAAAAAGCAAAGGAGTATAATGTATTTTTGTAAATGGATTTTAGCATATAGGCACACTTCTACTTAACCATATTTAAAACAAATACATGCTAAATAATGCATATATACCAGATATTTTATGTCAGTGGAATCTAATGTAGTAATTCAAAGAAATAGTCACTGGCTAAGAATTTATGCATGCCCTGTATGGGAAGAGGAGAATCAGGCTTTATCTGAATTAACTTTTATCCCTATGCACACCCTCAATTTACAAAGCTTCTATTTACTTCAAAGGCGTGAGGAAGAGAATGCAAACCAGGCCTATCATGGTTGTGATCATAGGATTGTTTTGCAGGTGGTATCCATGTGTTTCTCCAAAGCTCATCTTTTCTCTTTGCACACTTGGAAGGAGAGCAGAGCGCGCTTTCATCTTCATACTTTTCTAGTTTCTTGGAACTATCAATTACAAAGGAGTGCTGTATAAATCTTCTTTGTGTGTTTAAGTGCTAATATAAGCTGCTGAATATATCAGCTGGCTACAGTATTTGATGCACCTTCCACCTGGAGTTACAGCAGACGCTTTGGCAGAGCTCAGTATTTTAAAGAATTAGATTATAATGCAGAAAATAAAATAAGACAGAAATACTAAAAAATTCATTCCATGTGCAAGTTTCCACCATTGTATTGTGTTGGTAGACAACCAATGCTGTTTGCTGCCATTGTTTACCGTCCTCTTTGATCACCAAGTTATAGAAAACTGATTATCCCTATAATTGATCTGTGATCTAGAGCAAACATTGTAATACCTGTCCATTCAAAAGGGCTTGGTGCCACCATCTAAGCATCTCAAAAGGTTACATTTAAATAGGTGCCTTAGGTTTACGTAGCAGTAAATATAGTTTGATGTTTTAAAAACAGGCAGTTAAACATTAGAACACTTGAGTATTTGGATATACCTCCTCATTTAATAATAGAGATCCACCTTAATAATCACATCTTAATTTTTTTGACATTTTGCTATTTTCCTTGGAGTCTTTTAAAAATTTTATTGATCCACAGAAATTAGTAACTGGTATTTACTTAAATGAAGTGACAATTTATGTGTTACTTATGTGACAATAAAATCAAATGCAGTTTATTTCCTATGTAGTGCCTCTGTATACTGTATATTATGTATAACATAAAGACTTGCGTTGTGCAAGGATTAGTATGATTTGATATGTATTTTGATGTTACTACAAAATGCTCTGCCCAAGATAGAAGTAAAAAGATTTGTAATGTTGAAGTATTATTCCTTCCATGCTGAGATTTTCTATTTCCAATAACACCTGTACACCACTGCTACCTAGTTATGCTCTACACTTTATGCTTAATGTGGTAATCTAATTTCCCCTTATTTGCAGTTAGCAAGTCAAAGTAAAAAATATACATTGGAATGTTGCCATGACACTATTGCTATGGAGGCAAATTTAGTAACAGGTGAACTATCTTGGTTCCCATCAGACAAGGCTTGGTTCCTGAAGGATGGCAATGATCTTATTATACGGAGTTCTCTCCTATAATATAGCCTTAAGGGTACACTCCTGGAATAGTGTAATAGGGAGACTCTAGAGCCAATAAAAAAGAAACAAAAATCCTTTGAACTAGCAGCTGGGAGGTTATATCAACAACTCTATAAAGTGTAACAAGAATTTAAGGAACATTTAAGAAGCCCTTGTGGATTATTATAAATAGGGTGAAAATTAAAAACATTTCTTAGGTTACAAGTGTATGTAATTAAAGAATAGTTGTATAATACTTGATTTTATATTTTCAGCTATTGTAATATTTCTTTATCACTAGATCATATCAACTAAGTCAAATGTAATTGTAACTTTGTCTAAATATGTCTTAGTATAAACTGCATGCAGGGTATTGGTATTGAAATCAGATTTAACAAGCTGCGTGTCTATGATTACAGCACTTCTCAGTAACTGTTCATTTTAAAGACTGTGCAGGTGGACAAGAGTAATCTCTTAAACTCCTTATGAAATACTGTAATTTGGCTTGGTTCATGTGTGATTCAGAACTCCTAAATGGATCCCGATGAGAAATTAGAGATATGTTCTTGTAGAAAAAAATGAGTGTGTTAAGAAATCACAAAAATTACTCATGATATGCTAATATAATTCAAAAATTCTTCATTCCAATAATAATTTTCTTGGGATTATATCCTTTAGGTATGGAAATGTGATCTGTGCATTCACTGATCCAATACATTTAGTTCCTACAATACTTGCAAAGTATTTAAAGAGGTATTCAAATTAATTTCTTACATAGGTATCTTACACAGTGTCTCCTCACTGTGTTTTTCATGGCCATGGTTAAGTCTATCCAAGGCTTTCTTGCTTGGCTTTCCTTGTCAGCATTTGGCTTGTTTGCTTCTTGTTTTATTGGCAATGGCTCGGTTTGCGTCAGCAGAGACTCTTATAGTTCATTATTCTGATGTAGCTCTTGGGCTGTAAATGTTTTTAAGTTAATATTTATTTTATTGTTAAGAAATTAAAAAAGGACTTGACTGCTTAAAAAAAAAAAAGTGGCCCTGCCCAATCACAGCCTTTACTTTTGTATGTCATATAGCAGCTCCCTTTTTTTTTTTTGAGGGGGGGGATTCTTAATCTTACAGAATTCAATGAAAATTTTCAAGTTGGGTGAAATACTTTGGGTAGAAGCTTTTCTGTAAGAGTGACGGTTCCTCATGGAAACTCCTTTAATATACATTGAATTAAATATTAGAAGGGATTTTTAAAGAACATTTTCCAAATTTATTTTGGGATAAAAATTATAAAAATGTTGTGCCAAATTAGTAGTTGGTTCAAATGAAATGTTTTTGCAAGATTTACCCCAGTCAGTATTAACAGCTGTAACAATTGAGGCCAGGTGACAGAAAAATTTGTTTTAAGAAGGTGTTTATTGTCAGGAAAATTGTGAAGTTTCCTTTGTAATTACTCTATCTTTGTTATTTTGGCAGCTTGTAAAGTTTTATTGGCATTTACTGAAAGGTACTTTTTTTGGCCCTAGCCAGCTGGCTTTCTTTTTTTGGGCAAACTTTCCTAGCTCTGGTATTCAGAACATATTTTCAGCTTTGATTGTCTACCAATGGGGTTGTTTTGAACAAGGAGCCAAGTGACTAGTGATGTCTGAATTGATCTCAATCTTGTCTTCAGTAGGGTGACATAAGAATGCTGCAGGTGTACTTCAACCATTGAGGGTTGTTTCCCACTTATCCAGCATGCCACTTTGGTGCTAAAATAGTCAGTTTACGACCATTCGAACTACAGACTCTTTTTACGTACAGACTGGAAGAAAAATAAGTGAAATGATGTATCAAAAGTGAGGATTCAATAACTCAAAAGACAATAAATTTTTTTTAAGCAATATAGGATCACCAAACTGAAATTGAAAGATCCTTTCCAGGAGCTAAATATTAAAACAGGTACTGCACAAACATTTGAAGAATGGAACAATAATAGCGTTTCCCTAGATTCATGAGTGTGGTGTATAGATGTGGAGTTTTAGTTGTCTTGGTGGTGGTTTTCTCCACTTTGTAAGCCATGTACCATTGCTCTTACCTCTGGGCTTATTTGAAGAATTGTTTAGATCATGCTAATCCATGTGAGATGAATTCTAAATTTAGAATTATACTGCTCTGGTTCTGAAGACCACAGTAATAAATTCATTTAAGCAAGTATTTGCATCACTAATTACTTATTTTATTGCCTTTAAAATACTGCTGGAGAAAATGATTTTATTTTATTTCATGTTAACATACTTATTTGACTACTTGTTCTTAGTGTATAAAATTTACAAACCTTAGAAATGCCTTTTTAGTAATTATCATTTCAAAGTGATGACAGGCATATTAGTATTTTGTAGTCTTCTATGGCAATGCAATATTATCTTAATTTTGTTTCGTATGTTACTATGGTGCATAGATACAATAACTAATATAAAATCTTAAGGTGAGCTCCTGTGTTTGTGATTTAATAAAAAAGGAAAATTAAAGATCACATTTATCATTTATTTCTGAATAAGTTATCTTTAGATGCTACATCTTCATCGACTATTGTCTGTTATGATCTGCTTTCTTTTTTGTAACACTGGATTTCAAGGAATATATTTACCACTTTGTTCTAAACTATTTGTTAGAGATCTACACAGATAGCCTACAGAGGATAGCACTATGGAATCTGTTCTGGCATCCTGGTGGAGGTGTGGGGGATGCAGGGTAGAAGGAAGCCCACCTTTTTTTTCTTTTCTTTTCTTTTCTTTTTTTTCGTGTTCTTATGGTAAGAACCTGTCTTCATAGTCACTCAGTAGCCAGGACAAAGCACCTTTGGTGTCTGCACATTCTGCAGGCCCATCTGCCGTAGCATTCCTCAGTACTTCATCCTGGCCTGAGAAACACCAGGAAGTGTTGGGATCTTTCAGCCCCTACTCAGCTATGAATAATAACAAATACTTCCCAGTCTCTTCTAAATACATATTGTCCATTCTTTGAAAACAATTACGGAATTGCTAGGCAGAGAAGAGATTTTTATTTTTGGAGATGTGCAGGGCTTAAAGAGTGTCCCTATTGCAGCAAAGTGGGACAATTTCTGTAGAAGAGGTGTTTTCAATATTCATAAAGGTCATAATTAGGTAATTTATTAAGTATACCAAATTTTGAGAGGTGTGGATTTGGATGGGTATCTTGATTCAGGCATTTCATTTCAATTTATTAGATCAGTTTCTCAAATAGCTGCAGCTTGTTCAGGTTTTATTCCTGCCAGTTGGATATGAAGTACTGTATGTTTGGGCTCCCTGTACAGAATTTGTTTCCAAAAAAATAGTGTCGTGCTGCTTTCCATCTACTGGACCAGTAGGGGTAGGAAGATCTGATTTGAAGCCAGTGCAAAATGCAAAACTGATTAGATTTGGATTGTTCATACATTAGGCCTTCCTTTCCCTGTTCTTATCCTTTTTCCAGATGGAAGAACCAGTTTCCTCCCAGGGCACTTTCTCCTGGCAATTAGACTGTGAAGACGAGAATCATTTAGTACCGCTACTGCTGAAGTACCATTATATTAAGTTTAGGCTTTAAAATTTAGAGGAATGAATCAACATATTCTGCATTTGGTCTCTTTATTTTTCAATTAATGATGCTTGTGATGCTTTTAAAATTAGGAATCTAACTTTGTCTTTCTATTCTGCCTTTTTAAAATTAATATAATAACATCTTACTTTCCCACATTTCCTACTAAAACGTGGGGGGGGCGGGTGTCCCTGTAGTCAAATTTTAAAGCATCAAGTGTTTTAAAATGTTAACCATATTGCATGTACCTCTTTCTAATGTGCATTATGTACCCTCCTTCCCTTCTTAAATATAGTACTTATACCCAATGTTGCTTTTTCATGATGGTTAAGGGTTGTCATTATGAATGTTGGTTGCCACCCTTTGCTAAAATGCAGCAAATGCCCTCAGTTATTATTGTGGCTTGTAGAGCTCTGTGCCCTTATTAGTAAATGACTTTAGAATGTTATGCCCTTGGAATTCTTGTATCAGACCTTTGCCATTTTCCTTTTCTCTCTTACATCAGTAAGTAAGCAAGCACTTACACACAGGCACTACATTTTAGAACGATAAAAAAGATGATTTGGCCTAATGGCTTTAGTTTGCAGATTAGGAATAGAAGCCCAGGGAGGTTGCACAGTTATTCCATGATTATGCAGCTAGCTGGGCTAGGAGCCGGGTAGAGATGACTCGACTCCTAATCCAGTGTTCTTTCTACCAGGCCACACCTTTTGCTTTTCCTTCTGTCAGGATACCTTGTCCAAATTGACTTTTTCCATGTTTATTTATTTATTTTTGCTCTTAGTGTGTAGTTAACTGATAGAGAAATTGGAAACAAGATTAAATAGAAAAAGCAGTGAAGTAACATCTGATGGCTTGAAGCTCTGTTTCTACAAGTCAGTGTACATCCTTGACTCTGTTTGTCTTTTGTATAAGGAAGTAGTTGGACTAATACTAGTAGTAACAAACATTTACTGAGTACTTGCCACATGTCAGGTACTATTAAGTTCTCATATGTGTACCTCATTAAATTCTTACACAGATCCCATGAGGAAGTTCTGTGGGATTTGTGACATTATAATATTTGATATTATAATTAATAATTTTTATATTACAATATTTGATATTACAAAAGGGGAAACTCAGTGACACAAAGGTTACCTAGCTCACCAGAGGTCCTTCGTTTAGTAAGTGGCAAAGCCAAGATTTAGTCTCCATGTTCGTAACCAGTCAGCTTTTATGTGACTGGATCATCTACATTTTCTCCTTTGGCTGTAACACTTGATGATTCTGGGTTTGAATAATAACACCAACAACTAACGTCACTAAGGACTCCAATATACACTTTTTATATAGTGGCTCCCTTAGTCCTACCAGCAACTCTATGAGGCAGGTGCTGTTATTATCCCATTTTATAGATGAGAAAATCGAAGTACAGAGAAGTTAAGTGGATTGCCCAGTCTTGTAGTTAATAAGTGGCAGTGGCAAGATTTAGAACTAGGCAGATATAAGTGCCTGCTAGCTTTGCCACTATGTCTTATTGCCTGAGAGTAGGTCTTGAGTATTTAATCCATGGGTGTAACATGAGTTTT
Source organism: Macaca nemestrina (assembly GCF_043159975.1). Taxonomy (NCBI): domain Eukaryota; kingdom Metazoa; phylum Chordata; class Mammalia; order Primates; family Cercopithecidae; genus Macaca; species Macaca nemestrina. Next base: position 84,696,423 of record NC_092128.1, on the reverse strand, counting down.
ATAATATTTATTTTTGCTAATTAGAGATGATGTTTTGTGTGTGTGTGTGAGAGACAGCGAGAGAAAGAGAACATGCACATGCACATTTACTTGTAAACATGATGATTTCTTATATGTGTGTTAAATAGGGGGTAAACAGGCAGATAAGTGAGTGAAGTGAACTTAGCATAAGTGGTGTAGGGAATGGGGTGGTGGGGACTGTGGCATATAGGAAAGCACAGGTCCTGGCCAAAGGGGCAGCTGACAGTGGCTCAGCCAACTCCTGACCTGTTTTTCAAGCAGAAAAGTGGACCCAGTTTTGCTGGATTGTGTGTGTGTGTGTGTGTGTGTGTGTGTGTGTATGTGTGTTCCTAGAGAGGCCAGCAGTTTGGATTTTTAAACCAGAAGAAGATTTTGAAGCTGATTTTTAAATAATCACAGTTAATTGAAGTTATTTGCAACCACTCTGAAAGAAAGAAATATTGGCAACCTCTGATTTAGATCATCAGGGCTGGGGGAAAGTGACCTTCTGGAAGTGAGACTTGGCCACATCTTGGTATCCCCACTACTTTTGGAAAAGATGAAAGATGGACCCCAATCCAGAATACTTATCCATTCTCTTCTATTAAGTTGTTATGGTATTGTGCAATGTAGAGACAGTTGAATTTTTAAGTCTGCTTTTGAGAAACAGCTGCCTTGTGAGGTTGCAGCATTCATCCAAAGTCCCCCAATCTGTAGAGTGAGGAATCCTGGCATCCGATTTCAGCTCTGTCCTCAGCACTAGTTTCCAAGTCTGTAGACACCTGATCCCTTCCAGGACTTTTTCAAACTGTATCTCCTTCATTTAGGTACACCCTGGAAAGACTACTCAGGGATCCCTGCAAGACAGTGTGAAGTTACTGTTACTGATAGGAGTTTGGGATCTCTCTCTCTCACACACACACACTCACAAAAGTTTGATGCTTCCTTCTGTGAAATGAGTTCTGAGACTCAGCACTGGTTTTTGAACTGCCCAGGAAGATCCTTGCACGTGCTAAGGATCTACTTTCTACTTCAGGAAGCAAGGTGGGGGCATATTGATGACTGCTTCCTTTCCCCCGTAAAGGTCGCTCCACTCTTACCTGTTTTACACATTGGGCTTCCACTTATGATTCCCTTAGTACAAAGGTCTCCGAAGCTAAAACAAACATTGACTCAATCCTGAAAACTTAATCATATCTAATGTCTGCTTCAATTTAAAAACCCTGATGTTACTAAAAAGGGAGGAGAGTTCACATTACTTTTCCCCTGTGTTGCCAAAGTAACTTCTAGGAGCAAACTGGGTATCTGATCTCTGCAGACTGACGGTACTCCTTTAAAACTTGGTGGCATTGTTTTTTTAATGGTTGCTCTCCTTAAAGAATATTATTTAAGAAAAAAACTCATATCAACTTGCTGTGCTATGGTCTAAATTCCTGTCTCGGAAATATTATAGGTGAATGTATTTCCAGATGCTGCAAATAATGGAAAATCATGAAAACTCGAATCAGGGTCCCTGTCCTTAAATGTGTTTCAGTTTGCATTTTGATAGCAGTTTAGAAATGTTATCGCTTGTTTTGTCACAGACATAATTCACATCTTTCTTCAGGCACTGTAAACAAGAGAAATGGTTTAATGGCCCCATAAAGGCACTCTGCTGATGGCTGAGATTAGGCCCTTTAGTAATGGATATTGGTGTGTGTCTGTGTGAGTGGTATATGTACACGGTGGGGGTGGGGAGGACTTGGAAGAGGTAAATGTACTAGAAAGAATCTTTGAGAGCCTCAGATGCAGCTGAAAGTGCCTTCTGCTTCTGTGTGTCTTGGAAGATGGATTCACAAAGCATGTGACACCATTGTCTTTATTTATACTCAAGCCTTCCCCTTTGCTTCTGGAATTTAACTGAGCACTAATTGAGGTCATTGCGATCCATTTATTACCTGAAATTGAAGTCATATTAACTTAAAGTGAATGCTTTTCATCTACTGAGTGTATTCCTAACTACATATATTTGTATAAAAGGCTGTGTGCATTTTTCATGGCATGCTTGTATCTGGTCTTAAATAATCTAATTTATATATACCATTTACTTCCCCCCTCCCTTTTACAGAGATTTTTTTTTTTTTTTTAATCACTGCTATAGCCAAGTGAAAATTTTTTTTACAAGCACTTTAGTATCCACACTATGATTTGTTTTGACTTTTTCAGTTACATTTTTTAGACAGGTGCAAAAAATTCTCCATGTTATACATCATCACCCTGATCTAAGTAAATGCCTTGAAATTTCTCAAAGCACATAAATTTGTAGATTTTTAGTCTCAATTTTGTGTCATTTTTTAAATCAGCTATTTGTGTATATTGCTGTAAAATTGGCTACACAAGGCTCCACATTTTTGGTTTTGAGAGTCAGAGTAAACCAAGAGTTAAGAGATTAAAATTAAGTGTCCTTTGTTGACTAGTTGAGCTGTCTCTGTCACTAGCAGGTGTCACTTTCCATCCAGCCACTTTAGTGTTTTCCTTCTCCTTTTTCATTGTAGACTATATTCTGGAACAGGAATCAGCAAACTTTTCTCTGTAAAGAGTCAGATGGTAAATATTTCGGGCTTTGTGGGTCATATGGTTTCTGTTACAACTACTCCATTTGGCCATTGTAGCTCAAAGTAGCCCTAGACTAGACCGAAATGAATGGGTGGCAGAGTGTTCTACTAACGCTTCATTTACAAAAACAGGTGGAAGGCCGGATTTGGCCCATGGGCTGTAATTTGCCAACCTCTGTTCTAGAACAGCATACAGAAGACTATTCTAAAACATAATTTTTGAACAGACCAGAAATCGCAACCTCAAAATAAAGAGACTGTCTTCAAGGCTCTTCCTCCAAAACTATAGATTTTATTTCTGTTTAGAGAAGAATTAAAAATGTGATGTGTTTTTCTTCCCAGGGTAATTGTTTGCTACTCACAGAAACTGCTACCCTATTTCACTCTTATGACAAGAGTTGGGAGGAAAGCAGAGTGAAAGGTCAGAGCCAAGACAACTTATCACTGTATTTACTTTCGCTGTCCACATATAGAAGGAGACCTTTCCATCATTGTGACATTTTGGCTATCAGAGTATAGGGGAAGCTTCAAATGTTGAATAGCAACATTCTTCCTTCGGTGGAATACGAGTGGTGTGAATTTTTAAATGCCTTTGGTCACAGTAATAAATTGAAAGAAGGCAGATTGCCTGAAAGCAAACATGAATACTCTGAGAAGCGTTTTTATTTGGATACAAATGCCAAGAATATAGTACTAAGGTCATACATACAGATACATGTATCAGACACACATGAATTAGTCATACTTAAAGAATACTGCCTAATATTTTTATTAGGGAATATTTAAAACACCAAATAAAGCTCTAATTGGACTTCTATGAGCTCTTGATAATAAGGACTATGTCTCACTATTTATCTTCATTCCATAGCTCCGCATTCCTTCACCCTCTCAGGACCTGCCATAGTGTCTGGGGCATGGTAGATGAATTAACGAATGAATTAATGAATTAGTTGCTGAAGAAATGAATGAATAAAAATCTCGCATAATGTGACAGTAGTGCTCATGCATGAAGGAAATAATGAGTGTGTGTGTATAAATAAATTTGAATTATATACTCAAGAGTTCAACAGTTACAATCTTAAGATTGAGCCCAGGACTCTAATTTATTTATTTATTTACTTATTTTGAGTCGGAGTCTCCTCTGTCACTCAGCCTGGAGTGCAGTGGCACAGCTCACTGCAAGCTCCGCCTCCTGGGTTCATGCCATTCTCCTGCCTCAGCCTCCCGAGTAGCTGGGACTACAGGTGCCCGCCATCGCACCCAGCTAATTTTTTGTGTCTTTAGTAGAGATGGGGTTTCACTGTGTTAGCCAGGATGGTCTCGATTTCCTGACCTCGTGATCTGTCCTTCTCGCCTTCCCAAAGTGCTGGGATTACAGGTGTGAGCCACCGTGCCCAACCAGGGCTCTAATTCTTAATGTGCTATGATTTAGTGTTAGATCTTTAGTCAGACATGGTCTTAGCTTCTTTGTGCCTTTTAAAAAGATCTGTTAAATGGGAATGATTATATATGTTCTTGTCTTAAATGATGAGAATCAAATAGAGTATGGGACAATTCTTTGAAAGTGGTTAAATGTTATGTGTGTTTGAGTGGGTTTTTTTTTTTTTTTTTTTTTTTGTATAGTTAATGTTTTCTATTAGGATTACAATTAGTGTTTTCTATTAGGATTCCAAACTCAATCAGAGTTTGTTAACACTTAAGTTAAATATATTATCTTTGTTAAATTTACAAGACATAGTCTTCACTGTAAAAATATAAACAAAAACATACATGAATCATAGATTTCATTGTTCATTCTCTGGATTTACATTAACCAGTCAGTTGTAACAAACATTATCTGTTTTCAATGTAAGGATACAAATAATGCCCCAATCTTATGATTGTTTGGGAAATTATTCTCCTATGAGCAAATTTTAAATTCATATTCTCAGCCAGGTGTAGTGGCTCATGCCTATAATCCCAGCACTTTGGGAGGCTGAAGTGGTCAGGAGTTTGAGACCAGCCTGGCCAACATGGTGAAACCCCGTCTCTATTAAAAATGCAAAAAAATTAGCTGAGCATGGTGACACACACCTGTAATCCCAGCTACTTGGGAGGCTGAGGCAGGAGAATCACTTGAACCCTCGAGTCGGAGGTTGCAGTGAGCTGAGATCGTGCCACTGCACTCCAGCCTGGGAGACAGAGCGAGACTCCATCTCAAAATAAATAAATGAATGAATAAATGAATAAAATAAGTAAATAAATACATATTCTCCACTTATATTTCAAGTGTTCAAATGTGATTTTACATTATGTATCTACCCTCAGCCAAAGATGTAGTTGTATACCAGCATTGTTGCTCTTAGAAAGCTAAGGGCATTTCTATGCTCTGGTAAAATAATAATGACAAGATTGTGCCCTCTTTCTAAAATATAGGTAGAAAAAATTGAAAGCAATGATGTGTCATAGTTCATAGTTCTAAATGAAAACAGTTACTAATTAAGCAAAAACTTCATGAGGAATCCCATAACCCCAAGTAAACTTCCGAATTAAGAAGTGGTTAAGTTTATTTTGGAAGTGCATTTTTTAAAGTCTTGGTATTTTGGAGCTCTTAAATTTAACCATTAGAAGAACTCAAGTGATCATTAGTCAGCCTTAAGATGTGGTTTTAAAGGTCAAGCTTCCATCAAAGAAAAAATGCAAGACACATCTCTTGAGCGTTCTTTCTGCCTTTCCTCCCAAAAATTTGATTGTCCGGAGGAGTTGTGGATCATAAAAGTTTCCATGGAAAATGTGTTTGAAGAATGCCAGAGGAAGACTGCAGATTTTCTAGATAAATTATCTGACCTGTCTGAAGTCAGGGATAAAAAATATAATATCATTTTGAACCACCACTTTGCAAATGAAATGAAGGAGTTAACTCACTTGATTTGGTGCACTTGAAGAAGGAAAGATTCACTTTAATTAAAACTACAAACAATGCAGATGCCTGTAACTCTGTTCCAGACCCAGCAAGGATGGTACTGCAAGAGAAATGAAAAGTACCTAGCAGCCTCAGCAGCAGGCTGGAGCCGTGTTCAACGAAAGTAATTTAATTAGTGTTGATCATGACTCCAGATGATGGTGATTTGATAAGGAATAATTTAGTACTTAACAGCCTTTTACATGCACCAACTCCATGTGGGAAGGTAAAGCAAATTGCACAAAATGAATGTGCTGCTTTTGCTTGTGCCTGTGCCAATGAACTGGAAAACCGCCTGTTAGCAGACTCAGATTCTCAGCCCTGTGATGAAATACCCAACACGTTTTCAACTCAGCCCTCTCTGATGGGAGTCTCTAAACTACTCTTATTTAAGAATAAATAAGAGAAGTCATTTTTGTGACACAGAATATCCAGGAAGCAGGAAAGTTAAAATGAGGAAAATAATGTAGCCTACGGCTTTTGTGCTGTAAGTTGAAGATTTTTAGGTTGGCTTTCTCTTTTTTCCTCACATGCAGCAATTCAAAAAAAAAAAAAATTCTTGCCAACTCAGATTCATTGGATTACTTATTTGGCTTATGATTAGAAAAAAAAAAAAAAATCAGTTTCAAGGGCCCATAGTGACTGAGGCCCACATAGGTTGAACCTGTTATGGAGAGAGCTGGGTATCCCAAAACTGCTGGAGTGAGAGAACTTGTAAGAATCCTTGAGTGTTGGCATCTAAGGAAAAGGAAGATGTTACCGGATTAAAAAAAAAAAAAAAACTCTTTTCAACTACTGGACCTATTTGAATGCAGCATACATCAGAACACAGTGGATTCAAATTTGCCCAATTATGAGCAATCACCTAGAAAGTTTTATAAGATTCAGAATCCTGATACAACCCAGTTCTAATGAATGGAATTTCTGGGAGTGGTGTATTAGTTTTCCCGGGCTGCTGTAACAAAGTATCACAAACTGGGTTGCTTTGTGAAATTTGTTGTTTCAAAGTTCTGGAGGCTGGGAATCCAAGATGAAGGCTGTCAGCAGGACTTGGAGGGCTGTGAGAGAGAATCTATTCCCTGCCTCTTCCTAGCTTCTGGTAGTTTCCTGGGAACCTCTGGCATTCCTTGGCTTGTAGAGGCCTCACTCTTACCTGTGCCCTCGTTTTCATGTAGCAGTCTCCCTGTGTGCATGTCTCTTTAACCAGATTCTCCCTTTTATAAAGATACTAGTCACATTGGATTAGTGCTCACCTTAATGACCTTATGTTAATTTAATCTTCCAAATAAGAGATTCTGGTGTTGAAATTTCAACATGTAAATTCTGAGGAGACACAATCCAACCAATAACCAATGGAGTTTGAGAATCTGTGTTTCTCCAGCAGCTCCCTAGATAATTTGATGATGTGCCAGATTTGGGGATCCTGTGTTCAGGGAGCAGCTCACCTCTGATAACCCTTTGAGAATCCTTACGCCCTGCAGTAGTAGACTGAATGTTTGTGTCCCTCTCTCACTGCCCCCGCCCCAGCAAATTCAGATATTGAAACTGACTCCCCAGTGTGATGGTATTTGGAGGTGAGGACTTCAGGAAGTGATTAGGTCATGAAGATGGAGCCAATGGGATTAGTGCCCCTATTCCCTTACTAAAGAGATGCCAGGGAGCTCACTTGTGATTTCTGCTATGTGAAGTTGCAACGAGAAGATGACTATCTGTGAACCAGGAAGTGAGCTTTCACCAAACGCTGAATCTGCTGGTGACTTGATGCTGGATTTCCCAGCTTCCAGAGCTGGCAGCAATAAATACCTGTTGTTTATAAATCATACAGTCTATGGTATTTTTGTTACAGCAGCCTAAACAGATTAAGACACGCCCCTTCTTCTGAGGTCACTTCAGGAAACTCACTGGGCCAATCTGAAAGTAGTAGAGCACCAAATAGCATTTCCACTAGCATGGATCATGCCTTTTGCTTCTAGGTCCGTACTAAGGGATATTTTGATAGAAGGCTGTTGTCATGCTAGCAGCCATTCATGATGGTGCCGAAAACATGCCATTCCTCCCCACCCTCCATTCCCTACCCATCTGGAATAATCTCTCCTGTGAAGTTGAAGCGCATTTTCAGATGTCTCAGCTGCGTCAAAAAGTCAGACATGTTCAAATAACTTAATTAGTGTAGCTTTGATTAATGTCCCTCAGAGTTTTTTAAACTTTATATGGATATACATTCATTATAATGCAAAAATCTGAAGTGTATATTTTGATGAATTTTACATGTGTATATATCCACCTAACCACCACCCAGAGCAAGATATAAAATGTTTCTAGCAAGATGTATTTCCATAACTTCGTACCTGTGAGATCATCTGTGTTTTTGCATGTAATTTGTCCCTTTTTATTCCTGTATAGTATTCATTCCACTGTATGCTTATGCCATGATTTATTTATCCATTTGCCCATTGGTGAATATTTGAGTTTTTCCAGTTTTTGCTGTCATGATTAAAGCTTCTTTGAACATTCTCAAACATGTCTTTTGGTGAACATATGCACTCCTTTTTCTTGGATATATACCTAAGGGTGTATTATTGGATCATAGAGTAGATTTCTGTTGACCTAGTAGATATTTCCAGAAAGTTTTCCAAAGTGCTTGTTATACTAATCCATACTCTCAGCAGCTTGTGTAAAAGTTCCCATTGCTTCTTGTCTTCACCAAAACTTCGTAATGTCTATCTTTTGCAGGTTAGTCATTCTGGTGATATCTATATCTATCTGATACAATTATATAGTGATAATCTCATGTGAATTATTTTGCAGTTTTCTGAAGAATAGAGATTTTAAATACCTTTGCATATATTTTATTGTTATTCCCATTTGTTTTGCTGTCTGGATATCCTCTTTTGTGAACTGCCTGCCTGTTTCAAGACTTTCTGCCAATTTTTTAAATGGGGAATTTGTCTTATCTTACTGATATGTTGCAATTCTTATTTTCTTAAATATGAGTTCTTTGTCAGATCTTTCTACTTAAAACATCTTATAGCTTGTGACTTACTTTTTTTTTTAATAGTGTCTTTTGAAAAAGTGTTTTTGATTTCAATGAAGCCTAATTTGCTGATATTTTTTCTTTTATGGTTAGTGCTTTTTGTGTCCTGTTTATAAATATTTTCCTACTTGATGGTACTCAAGACTTAAAATATAGTAATATTAAACATTATAGTCTCCAATATGGCTGACATTTTGATAAATATGATAAACTTTACATCATACTGCATGCATATTTATTAGCTATAGAGGTCATCAATTTTTAGTCATATAAATTTGATCTAATCTCTCAGGTACAATATGATTTGTTACTTGAATTCCTTGTATGTTGCTACTGCTTTTTCTTATGAAAATGTAAAACCCAATACTTAATCTGAAGTGCTAAAACTTGGATGTATGCGTGTTCTCACTTATAAGTAGGAGCTGGATGATGAGAACACATGGACACAAAGGGGAAGAACAGACGCTGGGGGCTACTTGAGGATGGAGGGTGGGAAGACGAAGAGGATCAGAAAAAAATAACTACTGGGTCCTAGGCTTAGTATCTGGGTGATAAAATAATCTGTACAACAAACTCCCATGACACGAGCTTACCTATATAATAAACCTGCACATGTATCCCTGAACCTAAAATTAAAGTTAAAAAGCAAAACAAAACTTGGGAATACACGTTTTGCTAAATATGTTCAAAGATGTAATAAATAATAGAAAACCATTTGTTTAAAAAAAAAAAGAAATGCATGGTTAATGTATTACAAAGGTGTGTCATTTAGTATTTGTTATTCTAAGATGTCATGTACACACACACAACATGCAGATATACACTGGGAGACAATTTTCTTATAGAGTACTACTTTATTTGTTTGTTTGCTTATTTATTTATTTGCGACAGAGTCTCACTCTGTCACCTAGGCTGGAGTACAGTGGCACGATCTTGGCAACCTCTGCCTCACGGGTTCAAGTGATTCTCGTGCCCCAGCCTCCTGAGTAGCTGTAATTATAGGTGTACACCACCATGCCTGGCTAATTTTTGTATTTTTAGTGGAGATGGAGTTTCACCATGTTGACAAGGCTGGTCTCAAACTCTTGGACTCAAGAGTACTTTAAATTCTTCGTGGGTTTTCTTTTCACATTTAAAAAATGTTTACCCAGGAAATTGAGGACACATAGACAAATGTGAAGAGAATAATGTTAATTCCCTCCTGCCCTTCAATTGGCTTTTACCATTTATCAACATTTTTCTAATCTTATTCATCACTTTCCTCATAAATAATTATTTTTTCTAGAGTATTTTAAAGAAAATTCTGGATATTTTATCTGTAAATATTTTATGAACCTCTAAAATTAAAACTTTTAAAATATAGCTACTGTGCCATTATCACATCCAACAAAATTAACAATGATTTATTAAATTCTCTAATAACTAGTCTATACTAAAATGTCTTATTTATTGTAGAGTTGTCTTTTTATAGTTGGCTTGTTCAAATCAGAATTCGAACAAGTCCTCATAATTGATTCTTGAAGTCCTTAAGCCTCTTCTGTCAGAAGAATTAGAGCTTTCTGACTTGGTAAAGTTAATGCACATGAGTATTCTTGACATATGGAGATATACAAAATTTCTCTTTTGTTTTTCTTTTTACTTTGAATAGGCGTACTAAACATGTATGCACACACACACACACACAACATTAAAAAATGCTTTGAAATTGTATACCTAGGGTAATTATTTTATTATTATGTGTTAAGTTTCTCTTAGATCACTTAAGTAAAGTTTACCAATTTGGCAAATTTATTTTCTAGAATATTTCAGATGACTCTTAATTGCCATTGAACACTTGTATCAAAATTATATGCATATAAAACAAATAGTATTGTTTTCCTGAAGCTTGGTAGTTTGTGATATCAAATTTTTATATTAAAAATTATATATACCATTCAAGCTAATGCAAGTTTATAATTCTGTAATGGTATAATTAGATTGAATGACAAATGACATCATAAACCACAAAATTCCTCTTGTCATATCTTTCTTTTTGGAATGCGGACTTAACATACGGTGTTTTAATTTCAGTTTGTATAAGAGTTAGAATAAATCTCCACAGCATGTGTCTCTGTTATATTTATCCCTTGACTATTCATACCTGTGGATATTATACGTAAATTACAAAATCTATTCTTATGACTATTTTTTCCTTTTTTAAACCAATTTCCCATTTATACCAAAAATTTAATTACTCTGATAAGATTTCTAATAGGCATTTCTTCAGTTTCATATTGAAGAATAAAAAAATATAGCTTTTTTTTTTTTTTTTTTGAGATGGAGTCTCACTCTGTTGCCCAGGCTGGAATGCAATGGTATGACCTCGGCTCACTGCAACCTCCCCTTCTGGGTTCAAGCAATTCTCCTGTCTCAGCCTCCCAAGTAGCTGGGATTACAAGCACCTGCCATCATACCCGGCTAATTTTTGTATTTTTGTACAGACAGGGTTTCACCATGTTGCTCAGGTTGGTCTTGAACTCCTGACCTCAGGTGATCCACTTGCCTTAGCCTCCCAAAGTGTTGGGATTACCGATGTGAGCCACAGCGCCCAGCCTATAGCATGTTTTTTAATTATTGGATTTAAAACTGTGATTCTCTCCCCATATACATATTTTTTAAGTTTTCATATTTTGTGATGTAGCTTTGTATGTTATTAAACATAAATGCATATAAGCATTTATATGCTTTAAGTCACAGTAAAAAGGGGAAAACATCATTTCATATAGAATAATTGTTTCATGGTAGATTACATGTGACAAACAACATTTACATATTTCTCAGATTTCATCTTCACAGTTCTGTTAATTAGATAGGCAGATACTTAATCTCTATTTTATAGATGAGAACTGGCCTCAAAGATGTTGACTTTTTGCCCAAAGTAATATCAGTCACTTCTGGACCTGCGCCTGGATTTTCTTTGTCCTAGTCTAGTTGTCATTTCATTAAACTATTATTATTGATGCAGTTGATATATTTTACTTTCAATAATGCTTAAAATTGTATTTTGGTCTTTAGTTGATTCTTGGCTAATCAGTTGTAATTTTTCTGCTTTAGTCATTGTAAACCTTTCTGATATGTTTTCAAAATGTACTTTCTTGAAACTGAGCTTCTAGCATTGTTAATATCAGTTAAGCAAACTACAAGTGACTCAAGTAATGAGAGAAAATTCAAGCATGCATTTTGTTACACAATAAAGGCAGAAAAGGAGTATACGAAGATTTTCTGAAATCTTCTGCTACTGAAATTCATCAAATGTGATTTTTCTTACATATATAATATGAGATGTGAGTGATTTTCAACAAGAGAAGTAGAACACATTAATCTCCATAATTCCTAACAGCATTTAATTTTTGTGGGTATTTTGTTCTTTTTTTCTAGTGGCTTTTCATGGCCTACCCCTGAAAATCAAGAAAGAACCCCACAGTCCGTGTTCAGAAATCGGCTCTGCCTGCAGTCAAGAACAGCCCTTTAAATTCAGCTATGGAGAAAAGTGCCTGTACAATGTCAGGTAAAGCCACCAGGTGTTTGTATATAAGATAGTGGTTCTTATTGAATCAAAAAGTCCAGAATAATATGAAATCTCAAGTCATATTTTATGAGTTACATCTTTAATATATAACAAGCTAATTAGGTAATGCATTTAGCAGAATTCTAAAGAACCATTTACCATCCAAACACACACTTTGGATTCATTTTAAAGCAATAATTTTTATCCAGATCATTAGTTGCTTTTCTACTGTAGGGATGCATCTTGGGTTTGAAAAAGGAGTTTTACTTGGCACAAGCAGCTTTTGAAAGTTCCCATTAGAATGAATGCATTATACACTTTAGATAGAGTTTGTAGAAAAAAAAAAAAAAGATGAAACATTTGGCAGGTCTAAGGAGTACATTAGTTATCTGTCAGGTTTTGCAGATGATCTATAAGATGAGTTCATGGACAATTTGCAATAAAACTGGAATTTCATAAGACTTAGCAGAGGCTATTATCTATTCAAAAGCTGGTTGTTCTGATGATGATAATAAAGGGTGGTGCAGTAAAAGTACATTGTTCATTTGTTAGAAAATTTTATCACATATATGTTCATTAAAAACCCTTCAAAGTAAATTGCATGATGCTACTTTTCATATTGGCCTGTAATTGTATAAAGAAAAAGTTGGCTGTCTCTACTGAGTATTATCACTCTCAATTACAGTAGAAACTTAGTTCTTACAAGGAGTTTGGAAACTTACACAAATGATTCCAGATATTCGTACTGTTTTGTAAGTTATGTCAATTCAGATTCATCATACATTATGACCCAAAGGAGTCTTCTATTAAATATTTCCTCAGATATTTATTGCATACACTGTTTATGTCCAAGATATGTAAGAGTCTAGAAACATAGGCCATATGTGGTGGCTCATGCCTGTAATCTCAGCACTTTGGGAGGCAGAGCTGGGCAGATGACCTGAGGTCGGGAGTTCGAGACCAGCCTGACCAACCTGGAAAAGCCCCGTCTCTACTAAAAATACAAAATTAGCCGGGCATGGTGGCGCATGCTGTAATCTCAGCTACTCCAGAGGCTGAGGCAGGAGAATCGCTTGAACCCGGGAGGTGGAGGTTGTGGTGAGCAAAGATCGTGCCATTGCACTCTAGCCTGGGCAACAAGAGAGATAATCCATCTCAAAAATAAAAAAGAAACATAGACTTGTGCCATTATGGCAGCTGACCAATGCTCAGATATTTTATTACCATTTGTTCTTGCAAACTTGTCTTTTATGTTTGCTTTTCTAAGAGGTTCACCAGAGCCCGAAATGATGAGCAGGCTCAATTGAAACTGCAAAGTTTAATAAAAAAGGTCTCTTGTAGAAGCTAACTATTAAAGCATACTGAGTTCAGATAAGACAGTATTGATCGATCTGAGTTTTATTTTATAGTTCAGTTTTGTTTTTGCATTTTCTTCTTACAAGTACTGTGTATCCACAACGTAATTATTTAACATATTGAGGAATTTCTAGTCAATGCCAGTTAGATATAGAATTGTCATTGCCTTTCAGCATTAATCAGAATTGTGATTGTGAAATCATCACTGTTTTATATGCCATATCTGACATCCATAAATCAATAATAAAGGAATTGCCTGAATATTTTGAGTTTCTTTTGGGGGATGAATAATCTCCACAGTGATATATGGTATATGCAATAAATTCTGGTACTTCCATCTCTATACAGAAAATATTATTGAGTACAGCATTTCATGGGGGAATAGTTTCTTTTTTTTCTTCATTCATGAGAATGAGTTAGGTTAACCATTTCACAAAAGAAGTGGGTTTTCTTCAGAAATACTGGTAAAGAACATACGTGTAACCAAACATGCACTTCATTATATGAACATTGTTGACTTTGCTTTAAAGCAAGAGCGGGCTTGTGCAACATGTATTCTTTTACTCCTTGTAAAAGATTTTTGCAGATGGATATAATTCCGTTGCATTGATGGAGCAATAGAATAAATTATTACATAATTTAATTCAAAAAGAAATATTTCTTTCTAAAGGAAAAAAAGTGTACTGATGATTGCTTTTTATTTTATTTTACTTATTTTTTTTTTGAGACAGGGTCTCACGTGGTCAGCCAGGCTGGAGTGCAGTGGTGCGACCTGGGCTCACTGCAACCTCTGCCTCCCGGGTTCAAGTGATCCTCTCACCTCAGTCTTGTGAATATCTGAGCCTACAGCCATGTGTCACCACGCCCAGCTAATTTTTTGTATTTTTAGTAGAGACGGGGTTTCACCAAGTTGCTCAGGCTGGTCTTAAACTCCTGTGCTTAAGCGATCCTCCCACCTCAGCCTCCCAAAGTGCTGGGATCACGGGCATGAGCCACTGTGCCCAGCAAAATGAAATACATCATTCTAACTTAGAAATGTCCTGTTTTAAAAAAAATTTAAGGAAATTTAGTTTTAGTAAAATATTTTATAGATGACATTAGTTAAATCACATTCCTGAAATTTACGCATAGGAAAGCAGTTTAAAATCGTAATATAAAATCAAGCTTACTCATTTTATTATTTTGTAATTGTGAGTGTTTAGGAGTTAGACTGTAATAGGATTTTATTCCTAATAACATTATTTTGTACTTATTCTCCAAGAAAGTTTAAATATATCAGACATTTTAATTTACCTCATTAATCTTCATTATTCCATATGAGGAAGTTAAGGCCAAGCATCATTTATTTAATATAATAAAATGAAAATAAAGTAAAAGCATTGCCTTCTTAAAATCCCACCACAAATAAAAGCAAGCCAGGTATAGTCTCTACCTTATTAAGCTGATGTTAGTTATTGTTTTAAAATCTTATATAATATAAAAGAAAAATATAGTCTTAGAACTATTTAATGATTCAGGAAAGATCTATCAAACTTTCTTAAATAGGTATATCAAGAGTAAATGGAAAAAATACCACTACTTTTCTGGACAGTAATTTTCCTTATACTAAGTTGTTTGTATATGCATTAAAAATACACATTTAATATTTGTGCTGTTACAAGGTTTTGCATTAATTATCCTATTTTCTGTTTAAGGGTGTTGTGATTTTTGAAGTGTATCTGTTCTGGATTTAAAAAACAACAGCAACAACAAAGTTTTCATTTCCATTTGACTTAAGTCTAAAATATCTTTTCTTCCTTTGGATTAGAAACTTTTTTAAAAAATAGCTCCAAAGAAAGAAATGTTCTCTTTTCTTTTGTCCCCTGGGTAGTGCCTATGATCAGAAGCCACAAGTGGGAATGAGGCCCTCCAATCCCCCCACACCATCCAGCACGCCAGTGTCCCCACTGCATCATGCATCTCCAAACTCAACTCATACACCGAAACCTGACCGGGCCTTCCCAGCTCACCTCCCTCCATCGCAGTCCATACCAGATAGCAGCTACCCCATGGACCACAGGTAACCTGCAGATACCACTTTTCTAGAAACTGTTTTTTGCATTCTTGGAAAAAATTTCTATTAACAGTTCTGAAGACCTAGAGTAGATTTAAGGTGAGCCTATTAATTTTGCACATCTGTGCAAAATATTTTTAGAAAGAGCTCACTCTATCTATACTTATAATTTGTGGAGAAAGTCATTTATAAACATTCCTTTTATAAACATTTAAATTGGTTGCTAAAATGGAAAATTAATCTATCTACTGACATTTGAGCATTTCCCTTTCGCTTTGCTTGAATTAAATTGCTTCACTTAAACTTTAAATCAGATCATCCCACTTTTATGAGCATATGTGTGTACTTCTTCTGTAAAGTTAGGAGACTAATTTTAGTAGGTAGCTTATGGAATTAGGTTTTTTACCTTATATTGAATGGTTCAGCTGTACATAGTTTTGCAGAATAGAACTTATTTGATTAAAACTGTTTACCATCCTTTCCAAGTGATGAATATTTAATATCAGTAGACACATGACTCTGGACACTGAGAATATACAATTAAAGAGATAGAGACTCAATTAGTATTACTTAGAAAGGAGCAAGACAGGAAACATAGCATAGATCTAAGGAGAATACTGTGTTAGGTAATTCGTGACTCCTTGAGATTAAGAAATTCATATTTAAATAAAATATGAAATAAAACCTGTAGAGGTTCTGAGATGTACTACCTTAATATACAGCTTAAAATCCAGGTTGCTCATATACAGCAGCTCTCCTTCTTTATCACTTCTGCCTTGTGCTGCTGTATGCAGTGGTGTGCTGGTAAATGTTTAGCAATATTTACCATTTACTGGTAAATGTTTAGCCTGCATGGGAGAAAAACAAAAAGGCCTCATCAGTAGCTCTTGCTGGGTCTGTGATGTACATATTGCTTTCATGGCCCACGATGAGCCATCACTGTGACAACCCTGAATGCCGACTTGCAAAGATGCAATAGCACAGCATAATGTAGTATTTCTAGCATACGGATACGGGAGACATCAGTAACCTCAGGTGTATAACTGGTAATGAAATGTAGTAAAATAATTAGAAAGTGATGAGTATTGCATTTTTATCTTTTGTTTTTAACATTTTTTTGACTGTGAAGTTGTATAATTTAACTCCTAATAGTGGCTGTGTTTAAGAACTGGCTCAAAAAATGCCTGCAAATTTAACAATAAGTCAGTGCAAACTGGCTCTGAGACACCATTGTAAAAATAACTCAGCCAAAGGAATCTTCTAGATCAGCAGAGGAAAGCAGAAGATATGCCACTGGCAACTTTCTGAAAATAAGGGAGCACTCAAGTCTGCTTTTTATAGGTTTTTTTCATGGGACTCAATCTCAAATTCAGAAACTCATTTTGCTATAAAGGGCATAAGATGAAAGCATTCTTTACAATGTGATACAAAGCCTTATCTTTTCCACTCTTGTATCCATCACTAGGTCCTCTTGTGGGGTAGTTATTAAATGCTTCCTATTATCTTTTTCTTCTCACCCCGTAGCCTTGAGACTTTGTCAGAGTGCAATGGTATGTCCATCTGTGTAAACAGTTTTGTAAATACAGATGAAAGAATTCTTATTGCAGGGTGGGCCATTAAACAGATGCACATTGTGCACAGCTAAAAGGGAACAAAAGTATGAACAAACAAAGTTTTATTTCCTCCACTACTGGTGACTTCTCGGAGTTCTCGATAACTGAATCTCACTCTTCTGATCAGTGCCAGAATTATAGATTGTATAATTCACTTTTTGTGCAAACTGGTTATTTCTTAGGGAAGGTGACTGCTGAATAAGCAGTGTGCCTGGTTTTAGGTGACCTAACTTGAAATGCTTTAGCCAAATCCATTTTAGTTTCTCTACTTGAAGTCAAATATTTGAGACTGAGAACAGCCGGCCCGGAACTCCAAGAGGGAAGCTCGGGGTCTTTTCCCACTGACCCCTGACTGAGTTTTGAGGACAGTACCAGCTGGCCAGTCCCGGGAAAATCTCTAAAGCCGTATGTTTCTGAGGAGGATTTCTTAGAGGGCTCTGGCCAACAAATGACAGTCCCTCAGTTATAAATGGCAAATTTGCTCTGGGAACAGATCCTTTCCCCAGAACACCCCCTCCAGCCAGGCACCCCACTTCACTCTGGGAACGCTTTACGGCCAACTGGCCTGCACCCTGCTTCCTTTCCTCAGCCTCACTCTGCTCCTCGGGCCAGCCCTTTGGCACTTTTTCCTGAACCCACTGTGCAGGAGCCCTGTCTCTCTTTCTCAGTGTTTCCACCACTTACACCCTGTTTTTCTTTATCCGGGAGTTCATCAGCATGTTCTCTGTATCTGTTAACTCCTTTCCAGAAGCTTCTTGAATCACTTTCTCTTTACCATTGGTCAGCGGCTCTTAAGAATTACACCGAAACCTTGCAACTTCTGGGAAGCATGCGAGTTTGATATATACATGTTCCCCAGCAACTTCCAACTGGAATCAGGTCGACTCGTAAAAACAAATGGCTTGATTCCTTACAAAGCTTTCAGTTACAAGTATTATTAACTTCCTTTTAAGGCTTCACAAGTAAGCCAGTTTCTTATTTTAACTTCAAGTTACAATTTTCTGATTCACTCCTTGACAGTTCTTAATGATAATTTCTGTTTCTTTTTTTGGCTAATGAAATAAGCAAGAGAAGGGAAATGAATGCAGTGCCAGTCAGCCTAACTGCTCTGCAATATCCGAGTTTCTAAGTTTATTTTCTGCAGGTGTAGGTGGAATTTCAGTGCTTTCCATGACCGCCAGTGAGCCTAGAGTTAAATCACAGGATGGAGTGTTCTTAGAAATGCTAAAGCAATTGCTTTGCCATTCTTTAGCTTTTACCTTATTTTCATTTAACATTACCGAAATTAAATGCTAACTTTCCAAATTAAAGTCTCAGGAATGCTTTTAGTAGGGGGGTTAATAGGCTTATATTTGCTCATAGAAATGTTTTATAGGTTATTTTTAAGCACTCCTGGGGCATTTTTAGAGCACTTTTAAATCTTTAATTAATCCACATCTTTGTGGTGGGTCAATGATATTATGGATGAGAAACACAGAACAGTACGATTATGTGATTAGCCAATCGTTATAAAGTATAACCAAGAACAAAGAGGCATAGGACTCATTTCTAGCCTTCTGCCGAGGTCTCAGAACTTCCTCATATCCTAACAGTGGGACTTGCCCCAAATCTATACAACACTATATGTTATTTTCACCTTTGGAGATCAGCTGTGTATTTACGCTTATTTTTATCACCCTGATAATGTATTTGAATCTATTGGAAGCCAATATGGTCTGCATTGCTGTTTGACAGTAAAGAGGTAGTCTTTTTAAAACCAGCTTGGGTTTGAGTCCTTATAATAAACAGTTTTGTTTATTGCTAAAAGACAATGTTAACTAGGACATTGTTGAGGAATTGAAACTCCTGCTGATTTAAGAAGAGTCATTCCTCTCTTGCTTCCTCAGCAATGGATAGTAATGGAAGGAAAACCAATAGGTAGATTTTTGTTTGTTTGGTTTTTTGTTTCTTGATCAGTTTGGTAATAGAATTAAAAGACAGAGGATGTAGTTTGGATCAGACCCTATTCCTCCCTCCCCTTTTTTTTCTTGTATATAATCATTTCAGACCCCTTTGTTTAGAAATTATCAGTGATCCAATTGATTTAGAACTGGTCGTTTTAGCCATTAATGGATGTATGTGTGTGTGTGTGTGTGTGTGTGTGTGTGTGTGTAAAATCCTCAAAGTTGTTCATTGCTCTCCAATCTTTACTCAAAGTACATCTTTAATTCATATACTGCAACAGTGCTGCAAGAGACTGATTAGAAGGGGAATATAAGTCATATGATTAAAAAACATAGAGCTACTAATCCAGGAAAGAAAAATGTAATGCTTGTTAAAGATTTACACTTCAGGTCAGCTGGTATCATGTTCATTCACTAAGAAATGAAAAACTGTATCAGTATTTTAAAGAATATTCCATGTTACCATTTCATCTGAAACACACTCTCTTATTCCCTAGATTTCGCCGCCAGCTTTCTGAACCCTGTAACTCCTTTCCTCCTTTGCCGACAATGCCAAGGGAAGGACGTCCTATGTACCAACGCCAGATGTCTGAGCCAAACATCCCCTTCCCACCACAAGGCTTTAAGCAGGAGTACCACGACCCAGTGTATGAACACAACACCATGGTTGGCAGTGCGGCCAGCCAAAGCTTTCCCCCTCCTCTGATGATTAAACAGGAACCCAGAGATTTTGCATATGACTCAGGTAGGCCCCTGCTCTACTCAAATTACATTCAAGGCACCTTTTCACCTCCCCTGGCACATTGGTTAGTGTTGGTATCAGACTGGGTAGCTCCAGACCATTTTTTAATGAGATCTTTCAGATATTGTCCCTTCATTGAAACTTCATCTACATGTAAAGATTTAGACTATCAAGTCATTTTGACATGAGGTGATGTTGAAATGTCTGGAAACAAAACCAGTTCAAAGAAAAATACACTTTACAGAATCATGCACAGTCACAGCTTGAGAGGGACATTGCAATGTTTTTTCTTAATTCTGCACTTTTTTTCTTCTTATTTTGCTACTACAGTGCTACTTAATAACATTGTTTACAGAAAGTAATATTCTTCTGAACTAGGTCACATATTGCTTATAACACTTTTTAAAAAATAACTGAGGTCCTGGTGTGGCATGTCACGCCTGTAATCCTAGCACTTTGGGAGGCTGAGACCGGCAGATCATGAGGTCAGGAGATCGAGATCATCCTGGCTAACACAGTGAAACGCTGTCTCTACTAAAAATACAAAAAAATAGCCAGGCGTGGTGGCAGGTGCCTGTAGTCCCAGCTACTCTGGAGGCTGAGGCAGGAGAATCGCTTGAACCCGGGAGATGGAGGTGGCAGGGAGCCAAGGTTGCACCACTGCACTCCAAACTGGGTGACATACTGAGACTCTATCTCAAAAAAAAAAAAAAAAAAAAAAAAATTATTGGTGGCAAAGATTCTAAGTGTTCTTAAGTAAGAATTCTCACATATTAAGAGGGGAATAACACAGATTATTCGTAGAGCTTAGCTTTGTCTCTGTGAGCTAGAAAGTAGTACAAAGCTGCACGTCAAGTAGGGGAGAGGGGTTTCCTGAAAGGAGGGAGGGTTTAAAATCTTTTCCAAGCCGTACACAGTGGCTTATGCCTATAATTCCAGCACTTTGGGAGGCCGAGGTGGGCGGATCACAAGGTCAGGAGATTGAGACCTTCCTTGCTAACATGGTGAAGCCCCGGCTCTACTAAAAATACAAAAAAATTAGCCGGGCGAGGTGGCCGGCGCCTGTAGTCCCACCTACTCAGGAAGCTGAGGCAGGAGAATTGCTTGAACCCGGGATGCGGAGCTTGCAGTGAGCTGAGATCGCACCACTGCACTCCAGCCTGGGCGACAGAGCGAGACTCCGTCTCAAAAAAAAAAAAAAAAAAATAGTACCACCAACTTTACCAATATTTGAACCTTGAGACTTTAGAAGAATTACTTAACTCTGCTGAGTTTTTCCTTCTATAATCTGCCAAATCAGGACATCTGTTTTTAACACATCTCAGGTATTTTGAAAAATAATCTATGAAATACAAGCTAATGTTTATAAGGTTACCATGTACCTGTAAAATATTGTTAACATTATTGTATCTGTGGTCAATAGATGGTTGTGGATGTGGACATATCATTTCCTTTTGTCTGGATATAAAGTTTGGGCATTCTTTAGGAAGCGACTGTTGCTTCCTCTGCTGAGTTTTTCTTTTTCTTTTTCTTTCTTTTTTTTTTTTTTTTGAGATGGAGTCTCGCTCTGTTGTCCAGGCTGGAGTGCAGTGGTGCTATCTCGGCTCACTGCCAGCTCCTCCTGCTGGGTTCACGCCATTCTCCTTCCTCAGCCTCCCGAATAGCTGGGACTACAGGCACGTGCCAAGGCGCCCGGCTAATTTTTTGTATTTTTAGTAGAGACGGGGTTTCACCGCGTTAGCCAAGATAGTCTCCATCTCCTAACCTCGTGATCCACCCACTTCGGCCTCCCAAAGTGCTGGGATTACAAGTGTGAGCCACTGCACCCGGCCCCCTCTGCTCAATTTTTGTATCATTAGTCTACCTGAGTAAAGAAAACTATCTCCAGGGTTACCAGTTTGCATATAAGATTACCTACTTGATAATGAACTGTCCTTAAGGCTCTTCAACAGAGAACCCTGTGACTTAGAAGTCTGCTTCTAGTCATCCTTCTACACTGGCCAATAAGTTCAAAGGACGAGGGGAACTGGCCCTCTTGAGGCATGCCTCAACTTCTAGAAAGCATGCGGGCTCCCCAAGACCTATGAATTCTCTGCCCAAGTGGCCTTAAGTCTACTTCCAGGGCCTGAGTAAGTTCATCCCAGGCCCTGTTTTCTGAAAAGCAGAACACATTGCTCCTATATATAGCCCTAGATTCAAGGGTGAAGGGCAGCTGTTTGTGAGGGCATGAGGATGAATCTTGATATGTGAGACTCTTACAGTGTGGCCCAATATTGAGCTCAAGGACAGGAAGAGACACAAAATTTAGGGT